>NC_138297.1:63455000-63665000 GCF_965601325.2 Salmo salar
AGAGGAGAGGAGAGGAGAGGAGAGGAGAGGAGAGGAGAGGAGAGGAGAGGAGAGGAGAGGAGAGGAGAGGAGAGGAGAGGAGAGGAGAGGAGAGGAGAGGAGTTGTTACGAAAGTTGAATCAGTAAGGCTGGTCTGAATGGATCGTCACTTCATTCATCTGGTAAACTCTATAATTCACATCACTTCCTATCTCGCTCACCTTCATAACATGTATTTAATTTATATAGTAGTGGTTTTAATGACACCTCACAATCATAGCAGGTATTGGTATGGAGTGTTAATAATGTTACCTCGTCAGGATAGCAGGTATTGGTATGGAGTGTTAATAATGTTACCTCGTCAGGATAGCAGGTATTGGTATGGAGTGTTAATAATGTTACCTCATCAGGATAGCAGGTATTGGTATGGAGTATTAATAATGTTACCTCATCAGGATAGCAAGTACTGGTATGGAGTATTAATAATGTTACCTCATCAGGATAGCAGGTACTGGTATGGAGTATTAATAATGTTACCTCATCAGGATAGCAGGTACTGGTATGGAGTGTTAATAATGTTACCTCATCAGGATAGCAGGTACTGGTATGGAGTGTTAATAATGTCATCAGGATAGCATCACGTCTCTCCTCCTCTTTACCATTAGTAAGTGTGTGGAATATCATTCACCTCTTAATTTCAGCCAATGAACATGGCACACTAACGCAATTCCACCACGCTTCCTGGTTAACCTAAGGGATCACTCGTGAAATAATCACTTCCCTTTCGGTCAACCAATGGGCATAAATCTAGGGGAGCATTTATGTCGAATCACCCCTTGTTTCTGACTTTTGCAGCAATAGTCTTCCAACGACATTCCACCACATTTTGAGCAAATATACAATACTTCATACCATACCAATAAAACCCTTTTAAATGAAAAAACACAACATTCATACTAGTCAGATGTCAACTTCTGGAACAAATGACACCCAGCACACCCACAGTGCCATGGCAACTGATGGTTGCCATAGATATGGTATGCATTGCCCCCTCAGGAGGGGAGAACTTGAAATGTCTCAAGGCAGAAAGAAAAACAACAACAAACTCACTGCCAAAGAATGAGCCTGCCAATCAAATGCCCGGAGATGGAAGAGCCTGCCAATCAAACGCCCGGAGATGGAAGAGCCTGCCAATCAAATGCCCGGAGATGGAAGAGCCTGCCAATCAAACGCCCGGAGATGGAAGAGCCTGCCAATCAAATGCCCGGAGATGGAAGAGCCTGCCAATCAAATGCCCGGAGATGGAAGAGCCTGCCAATCAAACGCCCGGAGATGGAAGAGCCTGCCAATCAAATGCCCGGAGATGGAAGAGCCTGCCAATCAAATGCCCGGAGATGGAAGAGCCTGCCAATCAAACGCCCGGAGATGGTAGAGCCTGCCAATCAAATGCCCGGAGATGGAAGAGCCTACCAATCAAACACCCGGAGATGGAAGAGCCTGCCAATCAAATGCCTGGAGATGAAAGAGCCTGCCAATCAAATGCCCGGAGATGGAAGAGCCTGCTAATCAAATGCCCGGAGATGGAAGAGCCTGCCAATCAAATGCCCGGAGATGGAAGAGCCTGCCAATCAAATGCCCGGAGATGGAAGAGCCTGCCAATCAAATGCCCGGAGATGGAAGAGCCTGCCAATCAAATGCCCGGAGATGGAAGAGCCTGCCAATCAAACGCCCGAAGATGGAAGAGCCTGTGAATCAAACGCTTGGAGATGGAAGGGCCTGCCAATCAAACGCATGGAGGTGGAAGAGCCTGCCAATCAAACACCCGGAGATGGAAGAGCCTGTGAATCAAACGCTTGGAGATGGAAGGGCCTGCCAATCAAACGCATGGAGGTGGAAGAGCCTGCCAATCAAACACCCGGAGATGGAATAGCCTGTGTATCAAACGCTTGGAGATGGAATAGCCTGCCAATCAAACGCATGGAGATGGAAGAGCCTGCCAATAAAACGCCCAGAGATGGAAGAGCCTGCCAATAAAACGCCCAGAGATAGAAGAGCCTGCCAATCAAACGCCCAGAGATAGAAGAGCCTGCCAATCAAACGCTCGGAGATGGAAGAGCCTGCCAATAAAACTCCCAGAGATGGAAGAGCCTGCCAATCAAACGCCCGAAGATGGAATAGCCTGTGAATCAAACGCTCGGAGATGGAAGGGCCTGCCAATCAAACGCCCAGAGATAGAAGAGCCTGCCAATCAAACGCCCAGAGATAGAAGAGCCTGCCAATCAAACGCCCGAAGATGGAATAGCCTGTGAATCAAACGCCCGGAGATGGAAGAGCCTGCCAATCAAACGCATGGAGATAGAAGAGCCTGCCAATCAAACGCATGGAGATGGAAGAGCCTGCCAATGAAACGGATGGAGATGGAAGAGCCTGCCAATCAAACGCCCGGAGATGGAAGGGCCTGCCGGAGATGGAAAATTGTACTGTTGCCAAGCTGCAATACTCAGTTATCTGAAAGGACTCTTGACATATTTTTTTGAATGCATCCCAAATGGCACCCTATTCCCTACATAGTGCACTACTTCTGACAAGGGCGCACAGGGGTCTATGTTAGGCAGTAGGGTACCATTTGACAACCACAGAGAGCTAGAGAGGTTGGGCAGTTGGGGTGGGGGTTAAAACTCACGGACAGCTGTTGAAGAAGTGGAACACGGCTCCCTATGTCCTATAGACCACACTCCTTTAGACTGAGGCCCATAGGGCTGTTAGGGAATAGGGTGCCATTTGGTACGCAGACTGTGTGTAGTGTACAGATCTGTGCCTGTGATGTTATCATTGCTATGCAGTTGTATTTCACAGTTAAGGGCACCTTCCTCTGTCTCTGTGATCCAGTCCTGTGATCCAAGCTCTTACAGCAGTATAGGTTGTTATTTGTTGCTGTATCTGTGGTGGGTTAATGGCTGTATCTGTGGTGGATTAATGTAGTGTGGCTGTGTCTGTGGTGGATTAATGTAGTGTGGCTGTATCTGTGGTGGGTTAATGTAGATTGGCTATATCTGTGGTGGGTTAATGTAGTGTGGCTGTATCTGTGGTGGAATAATCTGTTGTAGCTGTATCTGTGGTGGGTTAATATAGTGTTGCTGTATCTGTGGTGGGTTAATGTATTGTTGCTGTATCTGTGGTGGGTTAATGTAGTGGTGTTGCTGTATCTGTGGTGGGTTAATGTATTGTTGCTGTATCTGTGGTGGGTTAATGTATTGTTGCTGTATCTGTGGTGGGTTAATGTATTGTTGCTGTATCTGTGGTGGGTTAATGTAGTGTGTGCTGTAGATCTGTCGGTGGGTTAATGTAGTGTGGCTGTATCTGTGGTGGGTTAATGTAGTGTTGCTGTATCTGTGGTGGGTTAATGTAGTGTTGCTGTATCTGTGGTGGGATTAATGTAGTGTGTGCTGTATCTGTGGTGGGTTAATGTAGTGTTGCTGTATCTGTGGTGGGTTAATGTATTGTTGCTGTATCTGTGGTGGGTTAATTTATTGTTTCTGTATCTGTGGTGGGTTAATGTATTGTTGCTGTATCTGTGGTGGGTTAATGTAGTGTGGCTGTATCTGTGGTGGGTTAATGTAGTGTGGCTGTATCTGTGGTGGGTTAATGTAGTGTGGCTGTATCTGTGGTGGGTTAATGTAGTGTGGCTGTATCTGTGGTGGGTTAATGTAGTGTTGCTGTATCTGTGGTGGGTTAATGTAGATTGGCTGTATCTGTGGTGGATTAATGTAGTGTTGCTGTATCTGTGGTGGATTAATGTAGTGTGGCTGTGTCTGTGGTGGATTAATGTAGTGTGGCTGTATCTGTGGTGGGATAATGTAGATTGGCTATATCTGTGGTGGGTTAATGTAGTGTGGCTGTATCTGTGGTGGGTTAATGTATTGTTGCTGTATCTGTGGTGGGTTAATATAGTGTTGCTGAATCTGTGGTGGGTTAATGTATTGTTGCTGTATCTGTGGTGGGTTAATGTAGTGTGGCTGTATCTGTGGTGGGTTAATGTATTGTTGCTGTATCTGTGGTGGGTTAATGTATTGTTGCTGTATCTGTGGTGGGTTAATGTATTGTTGCTGTATCTGTGGTGGGTTAATGTAGTGTGGCTGTAGATTGGCTGTAGATTGGCTGTATCGTGTGGTGGATTAATGTAGTGTTGCTGTATCTGTGGTGGGTTAATGTAGTGTGGCTGTATCTGTGGTGGGTTAATGTAGTGTTGCTGTATCTGTGGTGGGTTAATGTATTGTTGAAGTATCTGTGGTGGGTTAATTTATTGTTTCTGTATCTGTGGTGGGTTAATGTATTGTTGCTGAATCTGTGGTGGGTTAATGTAGTGTGGCTGTATCTGTGGTGGGTTAATGTAGTGTGGCTGTATCTGTGGTGGGTTAATGTAGTGTGGCTGTATCTGTGGTGGGTTAATGTAGTGTTGCTGTATCTGTGGTGGGTTAATGTAGTGTGGCTGTATCTGTGGTGGGTTAATGTAGTGTGGCTGTATCTGTGGTGGGTTAATGTAGTGTTGCTGTATCTGTGGTGGGTTAATGTAGATTGGCTGTATCTGTGGTGGATTAATGTAGTGTTGCTGTATCTGTGGTGGATTAATGTATTGTTGCTGTATCTGTGGTGGATTAATGTAGTGTGGCTGTGTCTGTGGTGGATTAATGTAGTGTGGCTGTATCTGTGGTGGGATAATGTAGATTGGCTATATCTGTGGTGGGTTAATGTAGTGTGGCTGTATCTGTGGTGGGTTAATGTATTGTTGCTGTATCTGTGGTGGGTTAATATAGTGTTGCTGAATCTGTGGTGGGTTAATGTATTGTTGCTGTATCTGTGGTGGGTTAATGTAGTGTGGCTGTACCTGTGGTGGGTTAATGTATTGTTGCTGTATCTGTGGTGGGTTAATGTATTGTTGCTGTATCTGTGGTGGGTTAATGTATTGTTGCTGTATCTGTGGTGGGTTAATGTAGTGTGGCTGTATCTGTGGTGGGTTAATGTAGTGTGGCTGTATCTGTGGTGGGTTAATGTAGTGTTGCTGTATCTGTGGTGGGTTAATGTAGATTGGCTGTATCTGTGGTGGATTCATGTAGTGTTGCTGTATCTGTGGTGGGTTAATGTAGTGTTGCTGTATCTGTGGTGGGTTAATGTAGTGTGGCTGTGTCTGTGGTGGATTAATGTAGTGTGGCTGTATCTGTGGTGGGATAATGTAGATTGGCTATATCTGTGGTGGGTTAATGTAGTGTGGCTGTATCTGTGGTGGGTTAATGTATTGTTGCTGTATCTGTGGTGGGTTAATATAGTGTTGCTGAATCTGTGGTGGGTTAATGTATTGTTGCTGTATCTGTGGTGGGTTAATGTAGTGTGGCTGTACCTGTGGTGGGTTAATGTATTGTTGCTGTATCTGTGGTGGGTTAATGTATTGTTGCTGTATCTGTGGTGGGTTAATGTATTGTTGCTGTATCTGTGGTGGGTTAATGTAGTGTGGCTGTATCTGTGGTGGGTTAATGTAGTGTGGCTGTATCTGTGGTGGGTTAATGTAGTGTTGCTGTATCTGTGGTGGGTTAATGTAGATTGGCTGTATCTGTGGTGGATTCATGTAGTGTTGCTGTATCTGTGGTGGGTTAATGTAGTGTTGCTGTATCTGTGGTGGGTTAATGTAGTGTGGCTGTGTCTGTGGTGGGTTAATGTAGTGTGGCTGTATATGTGGTGGGTTAATGTAGTGTTGCTGTATCTGTGGTGGGTTAATATAGTGTTGCTGTATCTGTGGTGGGTTAATGTAGTGTGGCTGTATCTGTGGTGGGTTAATGTAGTGTTGCTGTATCTGTGGTGGGTTAATGTAGTGTGGCTGTATCTGTGGTGGGTTAATGTATTGTTGCTGTATCTGTTGTGGGTTAATGTAGTGTGGCTGTATCTGTGGTGGGTTAATGTAGTGTGGCTGTATCTGTGGTGGGTTAATGTAGTGTGGCTGTATCTGTGGTGGGTTAATGTAGTGTGGCTGTATCTGTGGTGGGTTAATGTAGTGTTGCTGTATCTGTGGTGGGTTAATGTAGTGTTGGCTGTATCTGTGGTGGGTTAATGTAGTGTTGCTGTATCTGTGGTAAGTTAATGTAGTGTGGCTGTATCTGTGGTGGGTTAATGGCTGTATCTGTGGTGGGTTAATGTAGTGTGGCTGTATCTGTGGTGGGTTAATGGCTGTATCTGTGGTGGGTTAATGTAGTGTGGCTGTATCTGTGGTGGGTTAATGTAGTGTGGCTGTATCTGTGGTGGGTTAATGTAGTGTTACTGTATCTGTGGTGGGTTAATATAGTGTGGCTGTATCTGTGGTGGGTTAATGTAGTGTGGCTGTATCTGTGGTGGGTTAATGTAGTGTGGCTGTATCTGTGGTGGGTTAATGTAGTGTTGCTGTATCTGTGGTGGGTTAATGTAGTGTTGCTGTATCTGTGGTGGGTTAATGTAGTGTTGCTGTATCTGTGGTGGGTTAATGTAGTGTGGTTGTATCTGTGGTAGGTTAATGTAGTGTTGCTGTATCTGTGGTGGGTTAATGTAGTGTGGCTGTATCTGTGGTGGGTTAATGTAGTGTTGCTGTATCTGTGGTGGGTTAATGTAGTGTTGCTGTATCTGTGGTGGGTTAATGTAGTGTTGCTGTATCTGTGGTGGGTTAATGTATTGTTGCTGTATCTGTGGTGGGTTAATGTAGTGTGGCTGTATCTGTAGTGGGTTAATGTATTGTTGCTGTATCTGTGGTGGGTTAATGTATTGTTGCTGTATCTGTGGTGGGTTAATGTATTGTTGCTGTATCTGTGGTGGGTTAATGTAGTGTGGCTGTAGATTGTCTGTAGATTGGCTGTATCTGTGGTGGATTAATGTAGTGTTGCTGTATCTGTGGTGGGTTAATGTAGTGTTGCTGTATCTGTGGTGGGTTAATGTAGTGTGGCTGTATCTGTGGTGGGTTAATGTAGTGTGGCTGTATCTGTGGTGGGTTAATGTAGTGTTGCTGTATCTGTGGTGGGTTAATGTATTGTTGCTGTATCTGTGGTGGGTTAATTTATTGTTTCTGTATCTGTGGTGGGTTAATGTATTGTTGCTGTATCTGTGGTGGGTTAATGTAGTGTGGCTGTATCTGTGGTGGGTTAATGTAGTGTGGCTGTATCTGTGGTGGGTTAATGTAGTGTGGCTGTATCTGTGGTGGGTTAATGTAGTGTTGCTGTATCTGTGGTGGGTTAATGTAGTGTGGCTGTATCTGTGGTGGGTTAATGTAGTGTGGCTGTATCTGTGGTGGGTTAATGTAGATTGGCTGTATCTGTGGTGGGTTAATGTAGATTGGCTGTATCTGTGGTGGATTAATGTAGTGTTGCTGTATCTGTGGTGGGTTAATGTAGTGTGGCTGTATCTGTGGTGGGCTAATGTAGTGTGGCTGTATATGTGGTGGGTTAATGTAGTGTTGCTGTATCTGTGGTGGGTAATGTAGTGTGGCTGTAGATTGGCTGTATCTGTGGTGGATTAATGTAGTGTTGCTGTATCTGTGGTGAGTTAATGTAGTGTTGCTGTATCTGTGGTGGGTTAATGTAGTGTGGCTGTATCTGTGGTGGGTTAATGTAGTGTGGCTGTAGATTGGCTGTAGATTGGCTGTATCTGTGGTGGATTAATGTAGTGTTGCTGTATCTGTGGTGAGTTAATGTAGTGTTGCTGTATCTGTGGTGGGTTAATGTAGTGTGGCTGTATCTGTGGTGGGTTAATGTAGTGTTGCTGTATCTGAGGTGGGTTAATGTAGTGTGGCTGTATCTGTGGTGGGTTAATGTATTGTTGCTGTATCTGTGGTGGGTTAATGTAGTGTGGCTGTATCTGTGGTGGGTTAATGTAGTGTGGCTGTATCTGTGGTGGGTTAATGTAGTGTTGCTGTATCTGTGGTGGGTTAATGTAGTGTGGCTGTATCTGTGGTGGGTTAATGTAGTGTGGCTGTATCTGTGGTGGGTTAATGTAGTGTTGCTGTATCTGTGGTGGGTTAATGTAGATTGGCTGTATCTTTGGTGGATTAATGTAGTGTTGCTGTATCTGTGGTGGGTTAATGTAGTGTTGCTGCATCTGTGGTGGGTTAATGTAATGTGGCTGTATCTGTGGTGGGTTATGTAGTGTTGCTGTATCTGTGGTGGGTTAATATAGTGTTGCTGTATCTGTGGTGGGTTAATGTAGTGTGGCTGTATCTGTGGTGGGTTAATGTAGTGTTGCTGTATCTGTGGTGGGTTAATGTATTGTTGCTGTATCTGTTGTGGGTTAATGTAGTGTGGCTGTATCTGTGGTGGGTTAATGGAGTGTGGCTGTATCTGTGGTGGGTTAATGGAGTGTGGCTGTATCTGTGTTGGGTTAATGTAGTGTGGCTGTATCTGTGGTGGGTTAATGGCTGTATCTGTGGTGGGTTAATGTAGTGTGGCTGTATCTGTGGTGGGTTAATGGCTGTATCTGTGGTGGGTTAATGTAGTGTGGCTGTATCTGTGGTGGGTTAATGTAGTGTGGCTGTATCTGTGGTGGGTTAATGTAGTGTTGCTGTATCTGTGGTGGGTTAATATAGTGTGGCTGTATCTGTGGTGGGTTAATGTATTGTTGCTGTATCTGTGGTGGGTTAATGTATTGTTGCTGTATCTGTGGTGGGTTAATGTATTGTTGCTGTATCTGTGGTGGGTTAATGTATTGTTGCTGTATCTGTGGTGGGTTAATGTAGTGTGGCTGTATCTGTGGTGGGTTAATGTAGTGTGGCTGTATCTGTGGTGGGTTAATGTAGTGTTGCTGTATCTGTGGTGGGTTAATGTAGATTGGCTGTACCTGTGGTGGATTCATGTAGTGTTGCTGTATCTGTGGTGGGTTAATATAGTGTTGCTGTATCTGTGGTGGGTTAATATATTGTTGCTGTATCTGTGGTGGGTTAATGTATTGTTGCTGTATCTGTGGTGGGTTAATGTAGTGTGGCTGTAGATTGGCTGTAGAATGGCTGTATCTGTGGTGGATTAATGTAGTGTTGCTGTATCTGTGGTGGGTTAATGTAGTGTTGCTGTATCTGTGGTGGGTTAATGTATTGTTGCTGTATCTTTGGTGGGTTAATGTATTGTTGCTGTATCTGTGGTGGGTTAATGTATTGTTGCTGTATCTGTGGTGGGTTAATGTATTGTTGCTGTATCTGTGGTGGGTTAATGTAGTGTGGCTGTATCTGTGGTGGGTTAATGTAGTGTGGCTGTATCTGTGGTGGGTTAATGTAGTGTGGCTGTATCTATGGTGGGTTAATGTAGTGTTGCTGTATCTGTGGTGGGTTAATGTAGATTGGCTGTATCTGTGGTGGATTAATGTAGTGTTGCTGTATCTGTGGTGGGTTAATGTAGTGTTGCTGTATCTGTGGTGGGTTAATGTAATGTGGCTGTATCTGTGGTGGGTTATGTAGTGTTGCTGTATCTGTGGTGGGTTAATATAGTGTTGCTGTATCTGTGGTGGGTTAATGTAGTGTGGCTGTATCTGTGGTGGGTTAATGTAGTGTTGCTGTATCTGTGGTGGGTTAATGTATTGTTGCTGTATCTGTGGTGGGTTAATGTAGTGTGGCTGTATCTGTGGTGGGTTAATGTATTGTTGCTAAATCTATTCTGGGTTAATGTAGTGTGGCTGAATCTGTGGTGGATTAATGTAGTGTGGCTGTATCTGTGGTGGGTTAATGTAGTGTCGCTGTATCTGTGGTGGGTTAATGTAGTGTGGCTGTATCTGTGGTGGGTTAATGTAGTGTTGCTGTATCTGTGGTGGGTTAATGTAGTGTTGCTGTATCTGTGGTGGGTTAATGTAGTGTTGCTGTATCTGTGGTGGGTTAATGTAGTGTTGCTGTATCTGTGGTGGGTTAATGTAGTGTTGCTGTATCTGTGGTGGGTTAATGTAGTGTTGCTGTATCTGTGGTGGGTTAATGTAGTGTGGCTGTATCTGTGGTGGGTTAATGGCTGTATCTGTGGTGGGTTAATGTAGTGTGGCTGTATCTGTGGTGGGTTAATGTAGTGTTGCTGTATCTGTGGTGGGTTAATGTAGTGTGGCTGTATCTGTGGTGGGTTAATGTAGTGTGGCTGTATATGTGGTGGGTTAATGTAGTGTGGCTGTATCTGTGGTGGGTTAATGTAGTGTTGCTGTATCTGTGGTCTGTTAATGTAGTGTTGCTGTATCTGTGGTGGGTTAATGTAGTGTTGCTGTATCTGTGGTGGGTTAATGTAGTGTTGCTGTATCTGTGGTGGGTTAATGTAGTGTGGCTGTATCTGTGGTGGGTTAATGTATTGTTGCTGTATCTGTGGTGGGTTAATGTAGTGTTGCTGTATCTGTGGTGGGTTAATGTAGTGTTGCTGTATCTGTGGTGGGTTAATGTAGTGTGGCTGTATCTGTGGTGGGTTAATGTATTGTTGCTGTATCTGTGGTGGGTTAATGTAGTGTTGCTGTATCTGTGGTGGGTTAATGTAGTGTTGCTGTATCTGTGGTGGGTTAATGTAGTGTGGCTGTATCTGTGGTGGGTTAATGTAGTGTTGCTGTATCTGTGGTGGGTTAATGTAGTGTTGCTGTATCTGTGGTGGATTAACGTAGTGTTGCTGTATCTGTGGTGGGTTAATGTAGTGTGGCTGTATCTGTGGTGGGTTAATGGCTGTATCTGTGGTGGGTTAATGTAGTGTTGCTGTATCTGTGGTGGGTTAATGTAGTGTGGCTGTATCTGTGGTGGGTTAATGGCTGTATCTGTGGTGGGTTAATGTAGTGTGGCTGTATCTGTGGTGGGTTAATGGCTGTATCTGTGGTGGGTTAATGTAGTGTGGCTGTATCTGTGGTGGGTTAATGTAGTGTGGCTGTATCTGTGGTGGGTTAATGTAGTGTTACTGTATCTGTGGTGGGTTAATATAGTGTGGCTGTATCTGTGGTGGGTTAATGTAGTGTGGCTGTATCTGTGGTGGGTTAATGTAGTGTGGCTGTATCTGTGGTGGGTTAATGTAGTGTTGCTGTATCTGTGGTGGGTTAATGTAGTGTTGCTGTATCTGTGGTGGGTTAATGTAGTGTTGCTGTATCTGTGGTGGGTTAATGTAGTGTGGTTGTATCTGTGGTAGGTTAATGTAGTGTTGCTGTATCTGTGGTGGGTTAATGTAGTGTGGCTGTATCTGTGGTGGGTTAATTTAGTGTTGCTGTATCTGTGGTGGGTTAATGTATTGTTGCTGTATCTGTGGTGGGTTAATGTAGTGTTGCTGTATCTGTGGTGGGTTAATGTATTGTTGCTGTATCTGTGGTGGGTTAATGTAGTGTGGCTGTATCTGTGGTGGGTTAATGTAGTGTGGCTGTATCTGTGGTGGGTTAATGTAGTGTTGCTGTATCTGTGGTGGGTTAATGTAGATTGTCTGTATCTGTGGTGGATTCATGTAGTGTTGCTGTATCTGTGGTGGGTTAATATAGTGTTGCTGTATCTGTGGTGGGTTAATATATTGTTGCTGTATCTGTGGTGGGTTAATGTATTGTTGCTGTATCTGTGGTGGGTTAATGTAGTGTGGCTGTAGATTGGCTGTAGAATGGCTGTATCTGTGGTGGATTAATGTAGTGTTGCTGTATCTGTGGTGGGTTAATGTAGTGTTGCTGTATCTGTGGTGGGTTAATGTATTGTTGCTGTATCTTTGGTGGGTTAATGTATTGTTGCTGTATCTGTGGTGGGTTAATGTATTGTTGCTGTATCTGTGGTGGGTTAATGTATTGTTGCTGTATCTGTGGTGGGTTAATGTAGTGTGGCTGTATCTGTGGTGGGTTAATGTAGTGTGGCTGTATCTGTGGTGGGTTAATGTAGTGTGGCTGTATCTATGGTGGGTTAATGTAGTGTTGCTGTATCTGTGGTGGGTTAATGTAGATTGGCTGTATCTGTGGTGGATTAATGTAGTGTTGCTGTATCTGTGGTGGGTTAATGTAGTGTTGCTGTATCTGTGGTGGGTTAATGTAATGTGGCTGTATCTGTGGTGGGTTATGTAGTGTTGCTGTATCTGTGGTGGGTTAATATAGTGTTGCTGTATCTGTGGTGGGTTAATGTAGTGTGGCTGTATCTGTGGTGGGTTAATGTAGTGTTGCTGTATCTGTGGTGGGTTAATGTATTGTTGCTGTATCTGTGGTGGGTTAATGTAGTGTGGCTGTATCTGTGGTGGGTTAATGTATTGTTGCTAAATCTATTCTGGGTTAATGTAGTGTGGCTGTATCTGTGGTGGATTAATGTAGTGTGGCTGTATCTGTGGTGGGTTAATGTAGTGTCGCTGTATCTGTGGTGGGTTAATGTAGTGTGGCTGTATCTGTGGTGGGTTAATGTAGTGTTGCTGTATCTGTGGTGGGTTAATGTAGTGTTGCTGTATCTGTGGTGGGTTAATGTAGTGTTGCTGTATCTGTGGTGGGTTAATGTAGTGTTGCTGTATCTGTGGTGGGTTAATGTAGTGTTGCTGTATCTGTGGTGGGTTAATGTAGTGTTGCTGTATCTGTGGTGGGTTAATGTAGTGTGGCTGTATCTGTGGTGGGTTAATGGCTGTATCTGTGGTGGGTTAATGTAGTGTGGCTGTATCTGTGGTGGGTTAATGTAGTGTTGCTGTATCTGTGGTGGGTTAATGTAGTGTGGCTGTATCTGTGGTGGGTTAATGTAGTCTGGCTGTATCTGTGGTGGGTTAATGTAGTGTGGCTGTATCTGTGGTGGGTTAATGTAGTGTTGCTGTATCTGTGGTCTGTTAATGTAGTGTTGCTGTATCTGTGGTGGGTTAATGTAGTGTTGCTGTATCTGTGGTGGGTTACTGTAGTGTTGCTGTATCTGTGGTGGGTTAATGTAGTGTGGCTGTATCTGTGGTGGGTTAATGTATTGTTGCTGTATCTGTGGTGGGTTAATGTAGTGTTGCTGTATCTGTGGTGGGTTAATGTAGTGTTGCTGTATCTGTGGTGGGTTAATGTAGTGTGGCTGTATCTGTGGTAGGTTAATGTAGTGTGGCTGTATCTGTGGTGGGTTAATGTAGTGTGGCTGTATCTATGGTGGGTTAATGTAGTGTTGCTGTATCTGTGGTGGGTTAATGTAGATTGGCTGTATCTGTGGTGGATTAATGTAGTGTTGCTGTATCTGTGGTGGGTTAATGTAGTGTTGCTGTATCTGTGGTGGGTTAATGTAATGTGGCTGTATCTGTGGTGGGTTATGTAGTGTTGCTGTATCTGTGGTGGGTTAATATAGTGTTGCTGTATCTGTGGTGGGTTAATGTAGTGTGGCTGTATCTGTGGTGGGTTAATGTAGTGTTGCTGTATCTGTGGTGGGTTAATGTATTCTTGCTGTATCTGTGGTGGGTTAATGTAGTGTGGCTGTATCTGTGGTGGGTTAATGTATTGTTGCTGTATCTATTCTGGGTTAATGTAGTGTGGCTGTATCTGTGGTGGGTTAATGTAGTGTGGCTGTATCTGTGGTGGATTAATGTAGTGTGGCTGTATCTGTGGTGGGTTAATGTAGTGTCGCTGTATCTGTGGTGGGTTAATGTAGTGTGGCTGTATCTGTGGTGGGTTAATGTAGTGTTGCTGTATCTGTGATGGGTTAATGTAGTGTTGCTGTATCTGTGGTGGGTTAATGTAGTGTTGCTGTATCTGTGGTGGGTTAATGTAGTGTTGCTGTATCTGTGGTGGGTTAATGTAGTGTTGCTGTATCTGTGGTGGGTTAATGTAGTGTGGCTGTATCTGTGGTGGGTTAATGGCTGTATCTGTGGTGGGTTAATGTAGTGTGGCTGTATCTGTGGTGGGTTAATGTAGTGTTGCTGTATCTGTGGTGGGTTAATGTAGTGTGGCTGTATCTGTGGTGGGTTAATGTAGTGTGGCTGTATATGTGGTGGGTTAATGTAGTGTGGCTGTATCTGTGGTGGGTTAATGTAGTGTTGCTGTATCTGTGGTCTGTTAATGTAGTGTTGCTGTATCTGTGGTGGGTTAATGTAGTGTTGCTGTATCTGTGGTGGGTTAATGTAGTGTTGCTGTATCTGTGGTGGGTTAATGTAGTGTGGCTGTATCTGTGGTGGGTTAATGTATTGTTGCTGTATCTGTGGTGGGTTAATGTAGTGTTGCTGTATCTGTGGTGGGTTAATGTAGTGTTGCTGTATCTGTGGTGGGTTAATGTAGTGTGGCTGTATCTGTGGTGGGTTAATGTATTGTTGCTGTATCTGTGGTGGGTTAATGTAGTGTTGCTGTATCTGTGGTGGGTTAATGTAGTGTTGCTGTATCTGTGGTGGGTTAATGTAGTGTGGCTGTATCTGTGGTGGGTTAATGTAGTGTTGCTGTATCTGTGGTGGGTTAATGTAGTGTTGCTGTATCTGTGGTGGATTAACGTAGTGTTGCTGTATCTGTGGTGGGTTAATGTAGTGTGGCTGTATCTGTGGTGGGTTAATGGCTGTATCTGTGGTGGGTTAATGTAGTGTTGCTGTATCTGTGGTGGGTTAATGTAGTGTGGCTGTATCTGTGGTGGGTTAATGGCTGTATCTGTGGTGGGTTAATGTAGTGTGGCTGTATCTGTGGTGGGTTAATGGCTGTATCTGTGGTGGGTTAATGTAGTGTGGCTGTATCTGTGGTGGGTTAATGTAGTGTGGCTGTATCTGTGGTGGGTTAATGTAGTGTTACTGTATCTGTGGTGGGTTAATATAGTGTGGCTGTATCTGTGGTGGGTTAATGTAGTGTGGCTGTATCTGTGGTGGGTTAATGTAGTGTGGCTGTATCTGTGGTGGGTTAATGTAGTGTTGCTGTATCTGTGGTGGGTTAATGTAGTGTTGCTGTATCTGTGGTGGGTTAATGTAGTGTTGCTGTATCTGTGGTGGGTTAATGTAGTGTGGTTGTATCTGTGGTAGGTTAATGTAGTGTTGCTGTATCTGTGGTGGGTTAATGTAGTGTGGCTGTATCTGTGGTGGGTTAATTTAGTGTTGCTGTATCTGTGGTGGGTTAATGTATTGTTGCTGTATCTGTGGTGGGTTAATGTAGTGTTGCTGTATCTGTGGTGGGTTAATGTATTGTTGCTGTATCTGTGGTGGGTTAATGTAGTGTGGCTGTATCTGTAGTGGGTTAATGTATTGTTGCTGTATCTGTGGTGGGTTAATGTATTGTTGCTGTATCTGTGGTGGGTTAATGTATTGTTGCTGTATCTGAGGTGGGTTAATGTAGTGTGGCTGTAGATTGTCTGTAGATTGGCTGTATCTGTGGTGGATTAATGTAGTGTTGCTGTATCTGTGGTGGGTTAATGTAGTGTTGCTGTATCTGTGGTGGGTTAATGTAGTGTGGCTGTATCTGTGGTGGGTTAATGTAGTGTTGCTGTATCTGTGGTGGGTTAATGTAGTGTGGCTGTATCTGTGGTGGGTTAATGTAGTGTGGCTGTATCTGTGGTGGGTTAATGTAGATTGGCTGTATCTGTGGTGGGTTAATGTAGATTGGCTGTATCTGTGGTGGATTAATGTAGTGTTGCTGTATCTGTGGTGGGTTAATGTAGTGTTGCTGTATCTGTGGTGGGTTAATGTAGTGTGGCTGTATCTGTGGTGGGTTAATGTAGTGTGGCTGTATCTGTGGTGGGTTAATGTAGTGTGGCTGTATCTGTGGTGGGTTAATGTAGTGTTGCTGTATCTGTGGTCTGTTAATGTAGTGTTGCTGTATCTGTGGTGGGTTAATGTAGTGTTGCTGTATCTGTGGTGGGTTAATGTAGTGTTGCTGTATCTGTGGTGGGTTAATGTAGTGTGGCTGTATCTGTGGTGGGTTAATGTATTGTTGCTGTATCTGTGGTGGGTTAATGTAGTGTTGCTGTATCTGTGGTGGGTTAATGTAGTGTTGCTGTATCTGTGGTGGGTTAATGTAGTGTGGCTGTATCTGTGGTGGGTTAATGTAGTGTGGCTGTATCTGTGGTGGGTTAATGTAGTGTGGCTGTATCTATGGTGGGTTAATGTAGTGTTGCTGTATCTGTGGTGGGTTAATGTAGATTGGCTGTATCTGTGGTGGATTAATGTAGTGTTGCTGTATCTGTGGTGGGTTAATGTAGTGTGGCTGTATCTGTGGTGGGTTAATGTAATGTGGCTGTATCTGTGGTGGGTTATGTAGTGTTGCTGTATCTGTGGTGGGTTAATATAGTGTTGCTGTATCTGTGGTGGGTTAATGTAGTGTGGCTGTATCTGTGGTGGGTTAATGTAGTGTTGCTGTATCTGTGGTGGGTTAATGTATTGTTGCTGTATCTGTGGTGGGTTAATGTAGTGTGGCTGTATCTGTGGTGGGTTAATGTATTGTTGCTGTATCTATTCTGGGTTAATGTAGTGTGGCTGTATCTGTGGTGGGTTAATGTAGTGTGGCTGTATCTGTGGTGGATTAATGTAGTGTGGCTGTATCTGTGGTGGGTTAATGTAGTGTCGCTGTATCTGTGGTGGGTTAATGTAGTGTGGCTGTATCTGTGGTGGGTTAATGTAGTGTTGCTGTATCTGTGGTGGGTTAATGTAGTGTTGCTGTATCTGTGGTGGGTTAATGTAGTGTTGCTGTATCTGTGGTGGGTTAATGTAGTGTTGCTGTATCTGTGGTGGGTTAATGTAGTGTTGCTGTATCTGTGGTGGGTTAATGTAGTGTGGCTGTATCTGTGGTGGGTTAATGGCTGTATCTGTGGTGGGTTAATGTAGTGTGGCTGTATCTGTGGTGGGTTAATGTAGTGTTGCTGTATCTGTGGTGGGTTAATGTAGTGTGGCTGTATCTGTGGTGGGTTAATGTAGTGTGGCTGTATCTGTGGTGGGTTAATGTAGTGTGGCTGTATCTGTGGTGGGTTAATGTAGTGTTGCTGTATCTGTGGTCTGTTAATGTAGTGTTGCTGTATCTGTGGTGGGTTAATGTAGTGTTGCTGTATCTGTGGTGGGTTAATGTAGTGTTGCTGTATCTGTGGTGGGTTAATGTAGTGTGGCTGTATCTGTGGTGGGTTAATGTATTGTTGCTGTATCTGTGGTGGGTTAATGTAGTGTTGCTGTATCTGTGGTGGGTTAATGTAGTGTTGCTGTATCTGTGGTGGGTTAATGTAGTGTGGCTGTATCTGTGGTGGGTTAATGGCTGTATCTGTGGTGGGTTAATGTAGTGTGGCTGTATCTGTGGTGGGTTAATGGCTGTATCTGTGGTGGGTTAATGTAGCGTGGCTGTATCTGTGGTGGGTTAATGTAGTGTGGCTGTATCTGTGGTGGGTTAATGTAGTGTTACTGTATCTGTGGTGGGTTAATATAGTGTGGCTGTATCTGTGGTGGGTTAATGTAGTGTGGCTGTATCTGTGGTGGGTTAATGTAGTGTGGCTGTATCTGTGGTGGGTTAATGTAGTGTTGCTGTATCTGTGGTGGGTTAATGTAGTGTTGCTGTATCTGTGGTGGGTTAATGTAGTGTTGCTGTATCTGTGGTGGGTTAATGTAGTGTTGCTGTATCTGTGGTGGATTAACGTAGTGTTGCTGTATCTGTGGTGGGTTAATGTAGTGTGGCTGTATCTGTGGTGGGTTAATGGCTGTATCTGTGGTGGGTTAATGTAGTGTTGCTGTATCTGTGGTGGGTTAATGTAGTGTGGCTGTATCTGTGGTGGGTTAATGGCTGTATCTGTGGTGGGTTAATGTAGTGTGGCTGTATCTGTGGTGGGTTAATGGCTGTATCTGTGGTGGGTTAATGTAGCGTGGCTGTATCTGTGGTGGGTTAATGTAGTGTGGCTGTATCTGTGGTGGGTTAATGTAGTGTTACTGTATCTGTGGTGGGTTAATATAGTGTGGCTGTATCTGTGGTGGGTTAATGTAGTGTGGCTGTATCTGTGGTGGGTTAATGTAGTGTGGCTGTATCTGTGGTGGGTTAATGTAGTGTTGCTGTATCTGTGGTGGGTTAATGTAGTGTTGCTGTATCTGTGGTGGGTTAATGTAGTGTTGCTGTATCTGTGGTGGGTTAATGTAGTGTGGTTGTATCTGTGGTAGGTTAATGTAGTGTTGCTGTATCTGTGGTGGGTTAATGTAGTGTGGCTGTATCTGTGGTGGGTTAATGTAGTGTTGCTGTATCTGTGGTGGGTTAATGTATTGTTGCTGTATCTGTGGTGGGTTAATGTAGTGTTGCTGTATCTCTGGTGGGTTAATGTATTGTTGCTGTATCTGTGGTGGGTTAATGTAGTGTGGCTGTATCTGTAGTGGGTTAATGTATTGTTGCTGTATCTGTGGTGGGTTAATGTATTGTTGCTGTATCTGTGGTGGGTTAATGTATTGTTGCTGTATCTGTGGTGGGTTAATGTAGTGTGGCTGTAGATTGTCTGTAGATTGTCTGTATCTGTGGTGGATTAATGTAGTGTTGCTGTATCTGTGGTGGGTTAATGTAGTGTTGCTGTATCTGTGGTGGGTTAATGTAGTGTGGCTGTATCTGTGGTGGGTTAATGTAGTGTTGCTGTATCTGTGGTGGGTTAATGTATTGTTGCTGTATCTGTGGTGGGTTAATTTATTGTTTCTGTATCTGTGGTGGGTTAATGTATTGTTGCTGTATCTGTGGTGGGTTAATGTAGTGTGGCTGTATCTGTGGTGGGTTAATGTAGTGTGGCTGTATCTGTGGTGGGTTAATGTAGTGTGGCTGTATCTGTGGTGGGTTAATGTAGTGTTGCTGTATCTGTGGTGGGTTAATGTAGTGTGGCTGTATCTGTGGTGGGTTAATGTAGTGTGGCTGTATCTGTGGTGGGTTAATGTAGATTGGCTGTATCTGTGGTGGGTTAATGTAGATTGGCTGTATCTGTGGTGGATTAATGTAGTGTTGCTGTATCTGTGGTGGGTTAATGTAGTGTGGCTGTATCTGTGGTGGGCTAATGTAGTGTGGCTGTATATGTGGTGGGTTAATGTAGTGTTGCTGTATCTGTGGTGTGTAATGTAGTGTGGCTGTAGATTGGCTGTATCTGTGGTGGATTAATGTAGTGTTGCTGTATCTGTGGTGAGTTAATGTAGTGTTGCTGTATCTGTGGTGGGTTAATGTAGTGTGGCTGTATCTGTGGTGGGTTAATGTAGTGTGGCTGTAGATTGGCTGTAGATTGGCTGTATCTGTGGTGGATTAATGTAGTGTTGCTGTATCTGTGGTGAGTTAATGTAGTGTTGCTGTATCTGTGGTGGGTTAATGTAGTGTGGCTGTATCTGTGGTGGGTTAATGTAGTGTTGCTGTATCTGAGGTGGGTTAATGTATTGTTGCTGTATCTGTGGTGGGTTAATGTATTGTTGCTGTATCTGTGGTGGGTTAATGTATTGTTGCTGTATCTGTGGTGGGTTAATGTAGTGTGGCTGTATCTGTGGTGGGTTAATGTAGTGTGGCTGTATCTGTGGTGGGTTAATGTAGTGTTGCTGTATCTGTGGTGGGTTAATGTAGTGTGGCTGTATCTGTGGTGGGTTAATGTAGTGTGGCTGTATCTGTGGTGGATTAATGTAGTGTGGCTGTATCTGTGGTGGGTTAATGTAGTGTCGCTGTATCTGTGGTGGGTTAATGTAGTGTGGCTGTATCTGTGGTGGGTTAATGTAGTGTTGCTGTATCTGTTGTTGGTTAATGTAGTGTTGCTGTATCTGTGGTGGGTTAATGTAGTGTTGCTGTATCTGTGGTGGGTTAATGTAGTGTTGCTGTATCTGTGGTGGGTTAATGTAGTGTTGCTGTATCTGTGGTGGGTTAATGTAGTGTTGCTGTATCTGTGGTGGGTTAATGTAGTGTTGCTGTATCTGTGGTGGGTTAATGTAGTGTTGCTGTATCTGTGGTGGGTTAATGTAGTGTGGATGTATCTGTGGTGGGTTAATGGCTGTATCTGTGGTGGGTTAATGTAGTGTGGCTGTATCTGTGGTGGGTTAATGGCTGTATCTGTGGTGGGTTAATGTAGTGTGGCTGTATCTGTGGTGGGTTAATGTAGTGTTGCTGTATCTGTGGTGGGTTAATGTAGTGTGGCTGTATCTGTGGTGGGTTAATGTAGTGTGGCTGTATCTGTGGTGGGTTAATGTAGTGTGGCTGTATCTGTGGTGGGTTAATGTAGTGTTGCTGTATCTGTGGTCTGTTAATGTAGTGTTGCTGTATCTGTGGTGGGTTAATGTAGTGTTGGTGTATCTGTGGTGGGTTAATGTAGTGTTGCTGTATCTGTGGTGGGTTAATGTAGTGTGGCTGTATCTGTGGTGGGTTAATGTATTGTTGCTGTATCTGTGGTGGGTTAATGTAGTGTTGCTGTATCTGTGGTGGGTTAATGTAGTGTTGCTGTATCTGTGGTGGGTTAATGTAGTGTGGCTGTATCTGTGGTGGGTTAATGTAGTGTTGCTGTATCTGTGGTGGGTTAATGTAGTGTTGCTGTATCTGTGGTGGATTAACGTAGTGTTGCTGTATCTGTGGTGGGTTAATGTAGTGTGGCTGTATCTGTGGTGGGTTAATGGCTGTATCTGTGGTGGGTTAATGTAGTGTGGCTGTATCTGTGGTGGGTTAATGGCTGTATCTGTGGTGGGTTAATGTAGTGTGGCTGTATCTGTGGTGGGTTAATGTAGTGTGGCTGTATCTGTGGTGGGTTAATGTAGTGTTACTGTATCTGTGGTGGGTTAATATAGTGTGGCTGTATCTGTGGTGGGTTAATGTAGTGTGACTGTATCTGTGGTGGGTTAATGTAGTGTGGCTGTATCTGTGGTGGGTTAATGTAGTGTTGCTGTATCTGTGGTGGGTTAATGTAGTGTTGCTGTATCTGTGGTGGGTTAATGTAGTGTTGCTGTATCTGTGGTGGGTTAATGTAGTGTGGTTGTATCTCTGGTAGGTTAATGTAGTGTTGCTGTATCTGTGGTGGGTTAATGTAGTGTGGCTGTATCTGTGGTGGGTTAATGTAGTGTTGCTGTATCTGTGGTGGGTTAATGTATTGTTGCTGTATCTGTGGTGGGTTAATGTAGTGTTGCTGTATCTGTGGTGGGTTAATGTATTGTTGCTGTATCTGTGGTGGGTTAATGTAGTGTGGCTGTATCTGTAGTGGGTTAATGTATTGTTGCTGTATCTGTGGTGCGTTAATGTAGTGTTGCTGTATCTGTGGTGGGTTAATGTAGTGTTGCTGTATCTGTGGTGGGTTAATGTAGTGTTGCTGTATCTGTGGTGGGTTAATGTAGTGTTGCTGTATCTGTGGTGGGTTAATGTAGTGTTGCTGTATCTGTGGTGGGTTAATGTAGTGTGGCTGTATCTGTGGTGGGTTAATGGCTGTATCTGTGGTGGGTTAATGTAGTGTGGCTGTATCTGTGGTGGGTTAATGTAGTGTTGCTGTATCTGTGGTGGGTTAATGTAGTGTGGCTGTATCTGTGGTGGGTTAATGTAGTGTGGCTGTATCTGTGGTGGGTTAATGTAGTGTTGCTGTATCTGTGGTGGGTTAATGTAGTGTGGCTGTATCTGTGGTGGGTTAATGTATTGTTGCTGTATCTGTGGTGGGTTAATGTAGTGTTGCTGTATCTGTGGTGGGTTAATGTAGTGTTGCTGTATCTGTGGTGGGTTAATGTAGTGTGGCTGTATCTGTGGTGGGTTAATGTAGTGTTGCTGTATCTGTGGTGGGTTAATGTAGTGTTGCTGTATCTGTGGTGGATTAACGTAGTGTTGCTGTATCTGTGGTGGGTTAATGTAGTGTGGCTGTATCTGTGGTGGGTTAATGGCTGTATCTGTGGTGGGTTAATGTAGTGTTGCTGTATCTGTGGTGGGTTAATGTAGTGTGGCTGTATCTGTGGTGGGTTAATGGCTGTATCTGTGGTGGGTTAATGTAGTGTGGCTGTATCTGTGGTGGGTTAATGGCTGTATCTGTGGTGGGTTAATGTAGCGTGGCTGTATCTGTGGTGGGTTAATGTAGTGTGGCTGTATCTGTGGTGGGTTAATGTAGTGTTACTGTATCTGTGGTGGGTTAATATAGTGTGGCTGTATCTGTGGTGGGTTAATGTAGTGTGGCTGTATCTGTGGTGGGTTAATGTAGTGTGGCTGTATCTGTGGTGGGTTAATGTAGTGTTGCTGTATCTGTGGTGGGTTAATGTAGTGTTGCTGTATCTGTGGTGGGTTAATGTAGTGTTGCTGTATCTGTGGTGGGTTAATGTAGTGTGGTTGTATCTGTGGTAGGTTAATGTAGTGTTGCTGTATCTGTGGTGGGTTAATGTAGTGTGGCTGTATCTGTGGTGGGTTAATGTAGTGTTGCTGTATCTGTGGTGGGTCAATGTATTGTTGCTGTATCTGTGGTGGGTTAATGTAGTGTTGCTGTATCTCTGGTGGGTTAATGTATTGTTGCTGTATCTGTGGTGGGTTAATGTAGTGTGGCTGTATCTGTAGTGGGTTAATGTATTGTTGCTGTATCTGTGGTGGGTTAATGTATTGTTGCTGTATCTGTGGTGGGTTAATGTATTGTTGCTGTATCTGTGGTGGGTTAATGTAGTGTGGCTGTAGATTGTCTGTAGATTGTCTGTATCTGTGGTGGATTAATGTAGTGTTGCTGTATCTGTGGTGGGTTAATGTAGTGTTGCTGTATCTGTGGTGGGTTAATGTAGTCTGGCTGTATCTGTGGTGGGTTAATGTAGTGTTGCTGTATCTGTGGTGGGTTAATGTATTGTTGCTGTATCTGTGGTGGGTTAATTTATTGTTTCTGTATCTGTGGTGGGTTAATGTATTGTTGCTGTATCTGTGGTGGGTTAATGTAGTGTGGCTGTATCTGTGGTGGGTTAATGTAGTGTGGCTGTATCTGTGGTGGGTTAATGTAGTGTGGCTGTATCTGTGGTGGGTTAATGTAGTGTTGCTGTATCTGTGGTGGGTTAATGTAGTGTGGCTGTATCTGTGGTGGGTTAATGTAGTGTGGCTGTATCTGTGGTGGGTTAATGTAGATTGGCTGTATCTGTGGTGGGTTAATGTAGATTGGCTGTATCTGTGGTGGATTAATGTAGTGTTGCTGTATCTGTGGTGGGTTAATGTAGTGTGGCTGTATCTGTGGTGGGCTAATGTAGTGTGGCTGTATATGTGGTGGGTTAATGTAGTGTTGCTGTATCTGTGGTGGGTAATGTAGTGTGGCTGTAGATTGGCTGTATCTGTGGTGATTAATGTAGTGTTGCTGTATCTGTGGTGAGTTAATGTAGTGTTGCTGTATCTGTGGTGGGTTAATGTAGTGTGGCTGTATCTGTGGTGGGTTAATGTAGTGTGGCTGTAGATTGGCTGTAGATTGGCTGTATCTGTGGTGGATTAATGTAGTGTTGCTGTATCTGTGGTGAGTTAATGTAGTGTTGCTGTATCTGTGGTGGGTTAATGTAGTGTGGCTGTATCTGTGGTGGGTTAATGTAGTGTTGCTGTATCTGAGGTGGGTTAATGTATTGTTGCTGTATCTGTGGTGGGTTAATGTATTGTTGCTGTATCTGTGGTGGGTTAATGTATTGTTGCTGTATCTGTGGTGGGTTAATGTAGTGTGGCTGTATCTGTGGTGGGTTAATGTAGTGTGGCTGTATCTGTGGTGGGTTAATGTAGTGTTGCTGTATCTGTGGTGGGTTAATGTAGTGTGGCTGTATCTGTGGTGGGTTAATGTAGTGTGGCTGTATCTGTGGTGGATTAATGTAGTGTGGCTGTATCTGTGGTGGGTTAATGTAGTGTCGCTGTATCTGTGGTGGGTTAATGTAGTGTGGCTGTATCTGTGGTGGGTTAATGTAGTGTTGCTGTATCTGTTGTTGGTTAATGTAGTGTTGCTGTATCTGTGGTGGGTTAATGTAGTGTTGCTGTATCTGTGGTGGGTTAATGTAGTGTTGCTGTATCTGTGGTGGGTTAATGTAGTGTTGCTGTATCTGTGGTGGGTTAATGTAGTGTTGCTGTATCTGTGGTGGGTTAATGTAGTGTGGCTGTATCTGTGGTGGGTTAATGGCTGTATCTGTGGTGGGTTAATGTAGTGTGGCTGTATCTGTGGTGGGTTAATGGCTGTATCTGTGGTGGGTTAATGTAGTGTGGCTGTATCTGTGGTGGGTTAATGTAGTGTTGCTGTATCTGTGGTGGGTTAATGTAGTGTGGCTGTATCTGTGGTGGGTTAATGTAGTGTGGCTGTATCTGTGGTGGGTTAATGTAGTGTGGCTGTATCTGTGGTGGGTTAATGTAGTGTTGCTGTATCTGTGGTCTGTTAATGTAGTGTTGCTGTATCTGTGGTGGGTTAATGTAGTGTTGGTGTATCTGTGGTGGGTTAATGTAGTGTTGCTGTATCTGTGGTGGGTTAATGTAGTGTGGCTGTATCTGTGGTGGGTTAATGTATTGTTGCTGTATCTGTGGTGGGTTAATGTAGTGTGGCTGTATCTGTGGTGGGTTAATGTAGTGTTGCTGTATCTGTGGTCTGTTAATGTAGTGTTGCTGTATCTGTGGTGGGTTAATGTAGTGTTGGTGTATCTGTGGTGGGTTAATGTAGTGTTGCTGTATCTGTGGTGGGTTAATGTAGTGTGGCTGTATCTGTGGTGGGTTAATGTATTGTTGCTGTATCTGTGGTGGGTTAATGTAGTGTTGCTGTATCTGTGGTGGGTTAATGTAGTGTTGCTGTATCTGTGGTGGGTTAATGTAGTGTGGCTGTATCTGTGGTGGGTTAATGTAGTGTTGCTGTATCTGTGGTGGGTTAATGTAGTGTTGCTGTATCTGTGGTGGATTAACGTAGTGTTGCTGTATCTGTGGTGGGTTAATGTAGTGTGGCTGTATCTGTGGTGGGTTAATGGCTGTATCTGTGGTGGGTTAATGTAGTGTTGCTGTATCTGTGGTGGGTTAATGTAGTGTGGCTGTATCTGTGGTGGGTTAATGGCTGTATCTGTGGTGGGTTAATGTAGTGTGGCTGTATCTGTGGTGGGTTAATGTAGTGTGGCTGTATCTGTGGTGGGTTAATGTAGTGTTACTGTATCTGTGGTGGGTTAATATAGTGTGGCTGTATCTGTGGTGGGTTAATGTAGTGTGACTGTATCTGTGGTGGGTTAATGTAGTGTGGCTGTATCTGTGGTGGGTTAATGTAGTGTTGCTGTATCTGTGGTGGGTTAATGTAGTGTTGCTGTATCTGTGGTGGGTTAATGTAGTGTTGCTGTATCTGTGGTGGGTTAATGTAGTGTGGTTGTATCTCTGGTAGGTTAATGTAGTGTTGCTGTATCTGTGGTGGGTTAATGTAGTGTGGCTGTATCTGTGGTGGGTTAATGTAGTGTTGCTGTATCTGTGGTGGGTTAATGTATTGTTGCTGTATCTGTGGTGGGTTAATGTAGTGTTGCTGTATCTGTGGTGGGTTAATGTATTGTTGCTGTATCTGTGGTGGGTTAATGTAGTGTGGCTGTAGATTGTCTGTAGATTGGCTGTATCTGTGGTGGATTAATGTAGTGTTGCTGTATCTGTGGTGGGTTAATGTAGTGTTGCTGTATCTGTGGTGGGTTAATGTAGTGTGGCTGTATCTGTGGTGGGTTAATGTAGTGTTGCTGTATCTGTGGTGGCTTAATGTATTGTTGCTGTATCTGTGGTGGGTTAATTTATTGTTTCTGTATCTGTGGTGGGTTAATGTATTGTTGCTGTATCTGTTGTGGGTTAATGTAGTGTGGCTGTATCTGTGGTGGGTTAATGTAGTGTGGCTGTATCTGTGGTGGGTTAATGTAGTGTGGCTGTATCTGTGGTGGGTTAATGTAGTGTTGCTGTATCTGTGGTGGGTTAATGTAGTGTGGCTGTATCTGTGGTGGGTTAATGTAGTGTGGCTGTATCTGTGGTGGGTTAATGTAGATTGGCTGCATCTGTGGTGGGTTAATGTAGATTGGCTGTATCTGTGGTGGATTAATGTAGTGTTGCTGTATCTGTGGTGGGTTAATGTAGTGTGGCTGTATCTGTGGTGGGCTAATGTAGTGTGGCTGTATATGTGGTGGGTTAATGTAGTGTTGCTGTATCTGTGGTGGGTAATGTAGTGTGGCTGTAGATTGGCTGTATCTGTGGTGGATTAATGTAGTGTTGCTGTATCTGTGGTGAGTTAATGTAGTGTTGCTGTATCTGTGGTGGGTTAATGTAGTGTGGCTGTATCTGTGGTGGGTTAATGTAGTGTGGCTGTAGATTGGCTGTAGATTGGCTGTATCTGTGGTGGATTAATGTAGTGTTGCTGTATCTGTGGTGAGTTAATGTAGTGTTGCTGTATCTGTGGTGGGTTAATGTAGTGTGGCTGTATCTGTGGTGGGTTAATGTAGTGTTGCTGTATCTGAGGTGGGTTAATGTAGTGTTGCTGTATCTGTGGTGGGTTAATGTAGTGTTGCTGTATCTGTGGTGGGTTAATGTAGTGTGGTTGTATCTGTGGTAGGTTAATGTAGTGTTGCTGTATCTGTGGTGGGTTAATGTAGTGTGGCTGTATCTGTGGTTGGTTAATGTAGTGTTGCTGTATCTGTGGTGGGTTAATGTATTGTTGCTGTATCTGTGGTGGGTTAATGTAGTGTTGCTGTATCTGTGGTGGGTTAATGTATTGTTGCTGTATCTGTGGTCGGATAATGTAGTGTGGCTGTATCTGTGGTGGGTTAATGTAGTGTGGCTGTATCTGTGGTGGATTAATGTAGTGTGGCTGTATCTGTGGTGGGTTAATGTAGTGTCGCTGTATCTGTGGTGGGTTAATGTAGTGTGGCTGTATCTGTGGTGGGTTAATGTAGTGTTGCTGTATCTGTTGTTGGTTAATGTAGTGTTGCTGTATCTGTGGTGGGTTAATGTAGTGTTGCTGTATCTGTGGTGGGTTAATGTAGTGTTGCTGTATCTGTGGTGGGTTAATGTAGTGTTGCTGTATCTGTGGTGGGTTAATGTAGTGTTGCTGTATCTGTGGTGGGTTAATGTAGTGTGGCTGTATCTGTGGTGGGTTAATGGCTGTATCTGTGGTGGGTTAATGTAGTGTGGCTGTATCTGTGGTGGGTTAATGGCTGTATCTGTGGTGGGTTAATGTAGTGTGGCTGTATCTGTGGTGGGTTAATGTAGTGTTGCTGTATCTGTGGTGGGTTAATGTAGTGTGGCTGTATCTGTGGTGGGTTAATGTAGTGTTACTGTATCTGTGGTGGGTTAATATAGTGTGGCTGTATCTGTGGTGGGTTAATGTAGTGTGACTGTATCTGTGGTGGGTTAATGTAGTGTGGCTGTATCTGTGGTGGGTTAATGTAGTGTTGCTGTATCTGTGGTGGGTTAATGTAGTGTTGGTGTATCTGTGGTGGGTTAATGTAGTGTTGCTGTATCTGTGGTGGGTTAATGTAGTGTGGCTGTATCTGTGGTGGGTTAATGTATTGTTGCTGTATCTGTGGTGGGTTAATGTAGTGTTGCTGTATCTGTGGTGGGTTAATGTAGTGTTGCTGTATCTGTGGTGGGTTAATGTAGTGTGGCTGTATCTGTGGTGGGTTAATGTAGTGTTGCTGTATCTGTGGTGGGTTAATGTAGTGTTGCTGTATCTGTGGTGGATTAACGTAGTGTTGCTGTATCTGTGGTGGGTTAATGTAGTGTGGCTGTATCTGTGGTGGGTTAATGGCTGTATCTGTGGTGGGTTAATGTAGTGTTGCTGTATCTGTGGTGGGTTAATGTAGTGTGGCTGTATCTGTGGTGGGTTAATGGCTGTATCTGTGGTGGGTTAATGTAGTGTGGCTGTATCTGTGGTGGGTTAATGGCTGTATCTGTGGTGGGTTAATGTAGTGTGGCTGTATCTGTGGTGGGTTAATGTAGTGTGGCTGTATCTGTGGTGGGTTAATGTAGTGTTACTGTATCTGTGGTGGGTTAATATAGTGTGGCTGTATCTGTGGTGGGTTAATGTAGTGTGACTGTATCTGTGGTGGGTTAATGTAGTGTGGCTGTATCTGTGGTGGGTTAATGTAGTGTTGCTGTATCTGTGGTGGGTTAATGTAGTGTTGCTGTATCTGTGGTGGGTTAATGTAGTGTTGCTGTATCTGTGGTGGGTTAATGTAGTGTGGTTGTATCTCTGGTAGGTTAATGTAGTGTTGCTGTATCTGTGGTGGGTTAATGTAGTGTGGCTGTATCTGTGGTGGGTTAATGTAGTGTTGCTGTATCTGTGGTGGGTTAATGTATTGTTGCTGTATCTGTGGTGGGTTAATGTAGTGTTGCTGTATCTGTGGTGGGTTAATGTATTGTTGCTGTATCTGTGGTGGGTTAATGTAGTGTGGCTGTAGATTGTCTGTAGATTGGCTGTATCTGTGGTGGATTAATGTAGTGTTGCTGTATCTGTGGTGGGTTAATGTAGTGTTGCTGTATCTGTGGTGGGTTAATGTAGTGTGGCTGTATCTGTGGTGGGTTAATGTAGTGTTGCTGTATCTGTGGTGGCTTAATGTATTGTTGCTGTATCTGTGGTGGGTTAATTTATTGTTTCTGTATCTGTGGTGGGTTAATGTATTGTTGCTGTATCTGTGGTGGGTTAATGTAGTGTGGCTGTATCTGTGGTGGGTTAATGTAGTGTGGCTGTATCTGTGGTGGGTTAATGTAGTGTGGCTGTATCTGTGGTGGGTTAATGTAGTGTTGCTGTATCTGTGGTGGGTTAATGTAGTGTGGCTGTATCTGTGGTGGGTTAATGTAGTGTGGCTGTATCTGTGGTGGGTTAATGTAGATTGGCTGCATCTGTGGTGGGTTAATGTAGATTGGCTGTATCTTTGGTGGATTAATGTAGTGTTGCTGTATCTGTGGTGGGTTAATGTAGTGTGGCTGTATCTGTGGTGGGCTAATGTAGTGTGGCTGTATATGTGGTGGGTTAATGTAGTGTTGCTGTATCTGTGGTGGGTAATGTAGTGTGGCTGTAGATTGGCTGTATCTGTGGTGGATTAATGTAGTGTTGCTGTATCTGTGGTGAGTTAATGTAGTGTTGCTGTATCTGTGGTGGGTTAATGTAGTGTGGCTGTATCTGTGGTGGGTTAATGTAGTGTGGCTGTAGATTGGCTGTAGATTGGCTGTATCTGTGGTGGATTAATGTAGTGTTGCTGTATCTGTGGTGAGTTAATGTAGTGTTGCTGTATCTGTGGTGGGTTAATGTAGTGTGGCTGTATCTGTGGTGGGTTAATGTAGTGTTGCTGTATCTGAGGTGGGTTAATGTAGTGTTGCTGTATCTGTGGTGGGTTAATGTAGTGTTGCTGTATCTGTGGTGGGTTAATGTAGTGTGGTTGTATCTGTGGTAGGTTAATGTAGTGTTGCTGTATCTGTGGTGGGTTAATGTAGTGTGGCTGTATCTGTGGTTGGTTAATGTAGTGTTGCTGTATCTGTGGTGGGTTAATGTATTGTTGCTGTATCTGTGGTGGGTTAATGTAGTGTTGCTGTATCTGTGGTGGGTTAATGTATTGTTGCTGTATCTGTGGTCGGATAATGTAGTGTGGCTGTATCTGTGGTGGGTTAATGTAGTGTGGCTGTATCTGTGGTGGATTAATGTAGTGTGGCTGTATCTGTGGTGGGTTAATGTAGTGTCGCTGTATCTGTGGTGGGTTAATGTAGTGTGGCTGTATCTGTGGTGGGTTAATGTAGTGTTGCTGTATCTGTTGTTGGTTAATGTAGTGTTGCTGTATCTGTGGTGGGTTAATGTAGTGTTGCTGTATCTGTGGTGGGTTAATGTAGTGTTGCTGTATCTGTGGTGGGTTAATGTAGTGTTGCTGTATCTGTGGTGGGTTAATGTAGTGTTGCTGTATCTGTGGTGGGTTAATGTAGTGTGGCTGTATCTGTGGTGGGTTAATGGCTGTATCTGTGGTGGGTTAATGTAGTGTGGCTGTATCTGTGGTGGGTTAATGGCTGTATCTGTGGTGGGTTAATGTAGTGTGGCTGTATCTGTGGTGGGTTAATGTAGTGTTGCTGTATCTGTGGTGGGTTAATGTAGTGTGGCTGTATCTGTGGTGGGTTAATGTAGTGTGGCTGTATCTGTGGTGGGTTAATGTAGTGTGGCTGTATCTGTGGTGGGTTAATGTAGTGTTGCTGTATCTGTGGTCTGTTAATGTAGTGTTGCTGTATCTGTGGTGGGTTAATGTAGTGTTGGTGTATCTGTGGTGGGTTAATGTAGTGTTGCTGTATCTGTGGTGGGTTAATGTAGTGTGGCTGTATCTGTGGTGGGTTAATGTATTGTTGCTGTATCTGTGGTGGGTTAATGTAGTGTTGCTGTATCTGTGGTGGGTTAATGTAGTGTTGCTGTATCTGTGGTGGGTTAATGTAGTGTGGCTGTATCTGTGGTGGGTTAATGTAGTGTTGCTGTATCTGTGGTGGGTTAATGTAGTGTTGCTGTATCTGTGGTGGATTAACGTAGTGTTGCTGTATCTGTGGTGGGTTAATGTAGTGTGGCTGTATCTGTGGTGGGTTAATGGCTGTATCTGTGGTGGGTTAATGTAGTGTTGCTGTATCTGTGGTGGGTTAATGTAGTGTGGCTGTATCTGTGGTGGGTTAATGGCTGTATCTGTGGTGGGTTAATGTAGTGTGGCTGTATCTGTGGTGGGTTAATGGCTGTATCTGTGGTGGGTTAATGTAGTGTGGCTGTATCTGTGGTGGGTTAATGTAGTGTGGCTGTATCTGTGGTGGGTTAATGTAGTGTTACTGTATCTGTGGTGGGTTAATATAGTGTGGCTGTATCTGTGGTGGGTTAATGTAGTGTGACTGTATCTGTGGTGGGTTAATGTAGTGTGGCTGTATCTGTGGTGGGTTAATGTAGTGTTGCTGTATCTGTGGTGGGTTAATGTAGTGTTGCTGTATCTGTGGTGGGTTAATGTAGTGTTGCTGTATCTGTGGTGGGTTAATGTAGTGTGGTTGTATCTGTGGTAGGTTAATGTAGTGTTGCTGTATCTGTGGTGGGTTAATGTAGTGTGGCTGTATCTGTGGTGGGTTAATGTAGTGTTGCTGTATCTGTGGTGGGTTAATGTATTGTTGCTGTATCTGTGGTGGGTTAATGTAGTGTTGCTGTATCTGTGGTGGGTTAATGTATTGTTGCTGTATCTGTGGTGGGTTAATGTAGTGTGGCTGTATCTGTAGTGGGTTAATGTATTGTTGCTGTATCTGTGGTGGGTTAATGTATTGTTGCTGTATCTGTGGTGGGTTAATGTATTGTTGCTGTATCTGTGGTGGGTTAATGTAGTGTGGCTGTAGATTGTCTGTAGATTGGCTGTATCTGTGGTGGATTAATGTAGTGTTGCTGTATCTGTGGTGGGTTAATGTAGTGTTGCTGTATCTGTGGTGGGTTAATGTAGTGTGGCTGTATCTGTGGTGGGTTAATGTAGTGTTGCTGTATCTGTGGTGGGTTAATGTATTGTTGCTGTATCTGTGGTGGGTTAATTTATTGTTTCTGTATCTGTGGTGGGTTAATGTATTGTTGCTGTATCTGTGGTGGGTTAATGTAGTGTGGCTGTATCTGTGGTGGGTTAATGTAGTGTGGCTGTATCTGTGGTGGGTTAATGTAGTGTGGCTGTATCTGTGGTGGGTTAATGTAGTGTTGCTGTATCTGTGGTGGGTTAATGTAGTGTGGCTGTATCTGTGGTGGGTTAATGTAGTGTGGCTGTATCTGTGGTGGGTTAATGTAGATTGGCTGCATCTGTGGTGGGTTAATGTAGATTGGCTGTATCTGTGGTGGATTAATGTAGTGTTGCTGTATCTGTGGTGGGTTAATGTAGTGTGGCTGTATCTGTGGTGGGCTAATGTAGTGTGGCTGTATATGTGGTGGGTTAATGTAGTGTTGCTGTATCTGTGGTGGGTAATGTAGTGTGGCTGTAGATTGGCTGTATCTGTGGTGGATTAATGTAGTGTTGCTGTATCTGTGGTGAGTTAATGTAGTGTTGCTGTATCTGTGGTGGGTTAATGTAGTGTGGCTGTATCTGTGGTGGGTTAATGTAGTGTGGCTGTAGATTGGCTGTAGATTGGCTGTATCTGTGGTGGATTAATGTAGTGTTGCTGTATCTGTGGTGAGTTAATGTAGTGTTGCTGTATCTGTGGTGGGTTAATGTAGTGTGGCTGTATCTGTGGTTGGTTAATGTAGTGTTGCTGTATCTGTGGTGGGTTAATGTATTGTTGCTGTATCTGTGGTGGGTTAATGTAGTGTTGCTGTATCTGTGGTGGGTTAATGTATTGTTGCTGTATCTGTGGTGGGTTAATGTAGTGTTGCTGTATCTGTGGTGGGTTAATGTATTGTTGCTGTATCTGTGGTGGGTTAATGTAGTGTGGCTGTATCTGTAGTGGGTTAATGTATTGTTGCTGTATCTGTGGTGGGTTAATGTATTGTTGCTGTATCTGTGGTGGGTTAATGTATTGTTGCTGTATCTGTGGTGGGTTAATGTAGTGTGGCTGTAGATTGTCTGTAGATTGGCTGTATCTGTGGTGGATTAATGTAGTGTTGCTGTATCTGTGGTGGGTTAATGTAGTGTTGCTGTATCTGTGGTGGGTTAATGTAGTGTGGCTGTATCTGTGGTGGGTTAATGTAGTGTTGCTGTATCTGTGGTGGGTTAATGTATTGTTGCTGTATCTGTGGTGGGTTAATGTATTGTTGCTGTATCTGTGGTGGGTTAATGTAGTGTGGCTGTATCTGTGGTGGGTTAATGTAGTGTGGCTGTATATGTGGTGGGTTAATGTAGTGTGGCTGTATCTGTGGTGGGTTAATGTAGTGTGGCTGTATCTGTGGTGGGTTAATGTAGTGTTGCTGTATCTGTGGTGGGTTAATGTAGTGTGGCTGTATCTGTGGTGGGTTAATGTAGTGTGGCTGTATCTGTGGTGGGTTAATGTAGATTGGCTGTATCTGTGGTGGGTTAATGTAGATTGGCTGTATCTGTGGTGGATTAATGTAGTGTTGCTGTATCTGTGGTGGGTTAATGTAGTGTGGCTGTATCTGTGGTGGGCTAATGTAGTGTGGCTGTATATGTGGTGGGTTAATGTAGTGTTGCTGTATCTGTGGTGGGTAATGTAGTGTGGCTGTAGATTGGCTGTATCTGTGGTGGATTAATGTAGTGTTGCTGTATCTGTGGTGAGTTAATGTAGTGTTGCTGTATCTGTGGTGGGTTAATGTAGTGTGGCTGTATCTGTGGTGGGTTAATGTAGTGTGGCTGTAGATTGGCTGTAGATTGGCTGTATCTGTGGTGGATTAATGTAGTGTTGCTGTATCTGTGGTGAGTTAATGTAGTGTTGCTGTATCTGTGGTGGGTTAATGTAGTGTGGCTGTATCTGTGGTGGGTTAATGTAGTGTTGCTGTATCTGAGGTGGGTTAATGTATTGTTGCTGTATCTGTGGTGGGTTAATGTATTGTTGCTGTATCTGTGGTGGGTTAATGTATTGTTGCTGTATCTGTGGTGGGTTAATGTAGTGTGGCTGTATCTGTGGTGGGTTAATGTAGTGTGGCTGTATCTGTGGTGGGTTAATGTAGTGTTGCTGTATCTGTGGTGGGTTAATGTAGTGTGGCTGTATCTGTGGTGGGTTAATGTAGTGTGGCTGTATCTGTGGTGGGTTAATGTAGTGTTGCTGTATCTGTGGTGGGTTAATGTAGATTGGCTGTATCTGTGGTGGGTTAATGTAGTGTTGCTGTATCTGTGGTGGGTTAATGTAGTGTTGCTGCATCTGTGGTGGGTTAATGTAATGTGGCTGTATCTGTGGTGGGTTATGTAGTGTTGCTGTATCTGTGGTGGGTTAATATAGTGTTGCTGTATCTGTGGTGGGTTAATGTAGTGTGGCTGTATCTGTGGTGGGTTAATGTAGTGTTGCTGTATCTGTGGTGGGTTAATATAGTGTTGCTGTATCTGTGGTGGGTTAATGTAGTGTGGCTGTATCTGTGGTGGGTTAATGTAGTGTTGCTGTATCTGTGGTGGGTTAATGTATTGTTGCTGTATCTGTGGTGGGTTAATGTAGTGTGGCTGTATCTGTGGTTGGTTAATGTAGTGTTGCTGTATCTGTGGTGGGTTAATGTATTGTTGCTGTATCTGTGGTGGGTTAATGTAGTGTTGCTGTATCTGTGGTGGGTTAATGTATTGTTGCTGTATCTGTGGTGGGTTAATGTAGTGTTGCTGTATCTGTGGTGGGTTAATGTATTGTTGCTGTATCTGTGGTGGGTTAATGTAGTGTGGCTGTATCTGTAGTGGGTTAATGTATTGTTGCTGTATCTGTGGTGGGTTAATGTATTGTTGCTGTATCTGTGGTGGGTTAATGTATTGTTGCTGTATCTGTGGTGGGTTAATGTAGTGTGGCTGTAGATTGTCTGTAGATTGGCTGTATCTGTGGTGGATTAATGTAGTGTTGCTGTATCTGTGGTGGGTTAATGTAGTGTTGCTGTATCTGTGGTGGGTTAATGTAGTGTGGCTGTATCTGTGGTGGGTTAATGTAGTGTTGCTGTATCTGTGGTGGGTTAATGTATTGTTGCTGTATCTGTGGTGGGTTAATGTATTGTTGCTGTATCTGTGGTGGGTTAATGTAGTGTGGCTGTATCTGTGGTGGGTTAATGTAGTGTGGCTGTATATGTGGTGGGTTAATGTAGTGTGGCTGTATCTGTGGTGGGTTAATGTAGTGTGGCTGTATCTGTGGTGGGTTAATGTAGTGTTGCTGTATCTGTGGTGGGTTAATGTAGTGTGGCTGTATCTGTGGTGGGTTAATGTAGTGTGGCTGTATCTGTGGTGGGTTAATGTAGATTGGCTGTATCTGTGGTGGGTTAATGTAGATTGGCTGTATCTGTGGTGGATTAATGTAGTGTTGCTGTATCTGTGGTGGGTTAATGTAGTGTGGCTGTATCTGTGGTGGGCTAATGTAGTGTGGCTGTATATGTGGTGGGTTAATGTAGTGTTGCTGTATCTGTGGTGGGTAATGTAGTGTGGCTGTAGATTGGCTGTATCTGTGGTGGATTAATGTAGTGTTGCTGTATCTGTGGTGAGTTAATGTAGTGTTGCTGTATCTGTGGTGGGTTAATGTAGTGTGGCTGTATCTGTGGTGGGTTAATGTAGTGTGGCTGTAGATTGGCTGTAGATTGGCTGTATCTGTGGTGGATTAATGTAGTGTTGCTGTATCTGTGGTGAGTTAATGTAGTGTTGCTGTATCTGTGGTGGGTTAATGTAGTGTGGCTGTATCTGTGGTGGGTTAATGTAGTGTTGCTGTATCTGAGGTGGGTTAATGTATTGTTGCTGTATCTGTGGTGGGTTAATGTATTGTTGCTGTATCTGTGGTGGGTTAATGTATTGTTGCTGTATCTGTGGTGGGTTAATGTAGTGTGGCTGTATCTGTGGTGGGTTAATGTAGTGTGGCTGTATCTGTGGTGGGTTAATGTAGTGTTGCTGTATCTGTGGTGGGTTAATGTAGTGTGGCTGTATCTGTGGTGGGTTAATGTAGTGTGGCTGTATCTGTGGTGGGTTAATGTAGTGTTGCTGTATCTGTGGTGGGTTAATGTAGATTGGCTGTATCTGTGGTGGGTTAATGTAGTGTTGCTGTATCTGTGGTGGGTTAATGTAGTGTTGCTGCATCTGTGGTGGGTTAATGTAATGTGGCTGTATCTGTGGTGGGTTATGTAGTGTTGCTGTATCTGTGGTGGGTTAATATAGTGTTGCTGTATCTGTGGTGGGTTAATGTAGTGTGGCTGTATCTGTGGTGGGTTAATGTAGTGTTGCTGTATCTGTGGTGGGTTAATGTATTGTTGCTGTATCTGTTGTGGGTTAATGTAGTGTGGCTGTATCTGTGGTGGGTTAATGGAGTGTGGCTGTATCTGTGGTGGGTTAATGGAGTGTGGCTGTGTCTGTGTTGGGTTAATGTAGTGTGGCTGTATCTGTGGTGGGTTAATGTAGTGTGGCTGTATCTGTGGTGGGTTAATGGCTGTATCTGTGGTGGGTTAATGTAGTGTGGCTGTATCTGTGGTGGGTTAATGGCTGTATCTGTGGTGGGTTAATGTAGTGTGGCTGTATCTGTGGTGGGTTAATGTAGTGTGGCTGTATCTGTGGTGGGTTAATGTAGTGTTGCTGTATCTGTGGTGGGTTAATATAGTGTGGCTGTATCTGTGGTGGGTTAATGTATTGTTGCTGTATCTGTGGTGGGTTAATGTATTGTTGCTGTATCTGTGGTGGGTTAATGTATTGTTGCTGTATCTGTGGTGGGTTAATGTAGTGTGGCTGTATCTGTGGTGGGTTAATGTAGTGTGGCTGTATCTGTGGTGGGTTAATGTAGTGTTGCTGTATCTGTGGTGGGTTAATGTAGATTGGCTGTATCTGTGGTGGATTCATGTAGTGTTGCTGTATCTGTGGTGGGTTAATATAGTGTTGCTGTATCTGTGGTGGGTTAATATATTGTTGCTGTATCTGTGGTGGGTTAATGTATTGTTGCTGTATCTGTGGTGGGTTAATGTAGTGTGGCTGTAGATTGGCTGTAGAATGGCTGTATCTGTGGTGGATTAATGTAGTGTTGCTGTATCTGTGGTGGGTTAATGTAGTGTTGCTGTATCTGTGGTGGGTTAATGTATTGTTGCTGTATCTGTGGTGGGTTAATGTAGTGTGGCTGTATCTGTGGTGGGTTAATGTAGTGTGGCTGTATCTGTGGTGGGTTAATGTAGTGTGGCTGTATCTATGGTGGGTTAATGTAGTGTGGCTGTATCTGTGGTGGGTTAATGTAGTGTGGCTGTATCTATGGTGGGTTAATGTAGTGTTGCTGTATCTGTGGTGGGTTAATGTAGATTGGCTGTATCTGTGGTGGATTAATGTAGTGTTGCTGTATCTGTGGTGGGTTAATGTAGTGTTGCTGTATCTGTGGTGGGTTAATGTAATGTGGCTGTATCTGTTGTGGGTTATGTAGTGTTGCTGTATCTGTGGTGGGTTAATATAGTGTTGCTGTATCTGTGGTGGGTTAATGTAGTGTGGCTGTATCTGTGGTGGGTTAATGTAGTGTTGCTGTATCTGTGGTGGGTTAATGTAGTGTGGCTGTATCTGTGGTGGGTTAATGTATTGTTGCTGTATCTGTGGTGGATTAATGTAGTGTGGCTGTATCTGTGGTGGGTTAATGTAGTGTCGCTGTATCTGTGGTGGGTTAATGTAGTGTGGCTGTATCTGTGGTGGGTTAATGTAGTGTTGCTGTATCTGTGGTGGGTTAATGTAGTGTTGCTGTATCTGTGGTGGGTTAATGTAGTGTTGCTGTATCTGTGGTGGGTTAATGTAGTGTTGCTGTATCTGTGGTGGGTTAATGTAGTGTTGCTGTATCTGTGGTGGGTTAATGTAGTGTTGCTGTATCTGTGGTGGGTTAATGTAGTGTGGCTGTATCTGTGGTGGGTTAATGGCTGTATCTGTGGTGGGTTAATGTAGTGTGGCTGTATCTGTGGTGGGTTAATGGCTGTATCTGTGGTGGGTTAATGTAGTGTGGCTGTATCTGTGGTGGGTTAATGTAGTGTTGCTGTATCTGTGGTGGGTTAATGTAGTGTGGCTGTATCTGTGGTGGGTTAATGTAGTGTGGCTGTATCTGTGGTGGGTTAATGTAGTGTGGCTGTATCTGTGGTGGGTTAATGTAGTGTTGCTGTATCTGTGGTCTGTTAATGTAGTGTTGCTGTATCTGTGGTGGGTTAATGTAGTGTTGCTGTATCTGTGGTGGGTTAATGTAGTGTTGCTGTATCTGTGGTGGGTTAATGTAGTGTGGCTGTATCTGTGGTGGGTTAATGTATTGTTGCTGTATCTGTGGTGGGTTAATGTAGTGTTGCTGTATCTGTGGTGGGTTAATGTAGTGTTGCTGTATCTGTGGTGGGTTAATGTAGTGTGGCTGTATCTGTGGTGGGTTAATGTAGTGTTGCTGTATCTGTGGTGGGTTAATGTAGTGTTGCTGTATCTGTGGTGGATTAACGTAGTGTTGCTGTATCTGTGGTGGGTTAATGTAGTGTTGCTGTATCTGTGGTGGGTTAATGTAGTGTTGCTGTATCTCTGGTGGGTTAATGTAGTGTTGCTGTATCTGTGGTGGGTTAATGTAGTGTGGCTGTATCTGTGGTGGGTTAATGTATTGTTGCTGTATCTGTTGTGGGGTAATGTAGTGTGGCTGTATCTATGGTGGATTAATGTAGTGTTGCTATATCTGTGGTGGATTAATGCAGTGCGGCTATATCTGTGGTGGAATAATATAGTGTGACGAGGGAGGGAGGCTGCTGTGCATTGTCAGGATGGATCATGCAGAACAGGGCTGATTGTGACCTAACACTTCCCTAGGATGTGGCCAATTACACTGATTTCTACCCTCACAAGTCATTAACTTAGAGATGGAGAGATGCTAAGAGAAGGGACAGAGAGAGAGAGAGAGAGAGAGAGAGAGAGAGAGAGAGAAAGACAGAGAGAAAGAGAGACAGAGAGAGAGAGGGACAGATAGAAAGAGAGACAAAGAGAGAGAGACAGAGAGAGAGAGAGAGAGAGAGAGAGAGAGAGAGAGAGAGAGAGAGAGAGAGAGAAATAAACTATTTACCATATCATCACTTTTCAGTAACCGCAACATCTCAGGCCTCAGGCCTCTGTTTCGCTCCGTTCCATCCCTCTTTCTCCCCCTCACTCCCTCCATCCCTCTTTCGCCCCCTCCGCCCCTCCACCCTTCTTTCTCCCCCCTCAGTCCCTCCATCCCTCTTTCTCCCTCCTCCACCCCTCTGCCCTTCTTTCTCCCCCTCACTCCCTCCATCCCCTCTTTCTCCCTACTCCGTGCATCCCAGTGAGTCTGTTAGAATGCCTGAGCTCATCCCTAACCCCTAGTAACCAACCTCAGCTGCTCTGCTGCCATCTTTCATCCCTTACCCCTAGTAACCAACCTCAGCTGCTCTGCTGCCATCTCTCATCCCTAACCCCTAGTAACCAACCTCAGCTGCTCTTCTGCCATCTCACATCCCTTACCCCTAGTAACCAACCTCAGCTGCTCTTCTGCCATCTCTCATCCCTAACCCCTAGTAACCAACCTCAGCTGCTCTGCTGCCATCTCTCATCCCTAACCCCTAGTAACCAACCTCAGCTGCTCTGCTGCCATCTCACATCCCTAACCCCTAGTAACCAACCTCAGCTGCTCTGCTGCCATCTCTCATCCCTAACCCCTAGTAACCAACCTCAGCTGCTCTGCTGCCATCTCACATCCCTAACCCCTAGTAACCAACCTCAGCTGCTCTGCTGCCATCTCACATCCCTAACCCCTAGTAACCAACCTCAGCTGCTCTGCTGCCATCTCACATCCCTAACCCCTAGTAACCAACCTCAGCTGCTCTGCTGCCATCTCTCATCCCTAACCCCTAGTAACCAACCTCAGCTGCTCTGCTGCCATCTCTCATCCCTAACCCCTAGTAACCAACCTCAGCTGCTCTGCTGCCATCTCTCATCCCTAACCCCTAGTAACCAACCTCAGCTGCTCTGCTGCCATCTCTCATCCCTAACCCCTAGTAACCAACCTCAGCTGCTCTGCTGCCATCTCTCATCCCTAACCCCTAGTAACCAACCTCAGCTGCTCTGCTGCCATCTCTCATCCCTAACCCCTAGTAACCAACCTCAGCTGCTCTGCTGCCATCTCACATCCCTAACCCCTAGTAACCAACCTCAGCTGCTCTGCTGCCATCTCTCATCCCTAACCCCTAGTAACCAACCTCAGCTGCTCTGCTGCCATCTCTCATCCCTAACCCCTAGTAACCAACCTCAGCTGCTCTGCTGCCATCTCACATCCCTGTAATGTGGCCCATGATACCAACGCCACATTAAACTTCATATAAAAGCATGGGTCTATAAGCTAGCCATGTGTTACTGTGATGTCCTAAGGAAGGGCCTCTGAGGATACAGTACATTGGTATATAGACCTGGAGGCTATCATAACCACTACAGACCTTATACTGTAGTCTTTAGACCTGGAGACTATCATTACCACTACAGACCTTATACTGTAGTCTTTAGACCTGGTGACTATCATTACCACTACAGACCTTATACTGTAGTCTTTATACCTGGTGACTATCATTACCACTACAACCCCTGACCTTATACTGTACTCTTTATACCTGGAGACTATCATAACCACTACAGACCTTATACTGTAGTCTTTAGACCTGGTGGCTATCATTACCACTACAGACCTTATACTGTAGTCTTTATACCTGGTGGCTATCATTACCACTACAGACCTTATACTGTAGTCTTTATACATGGAAACTATCATTACCACTACTGACCTTATACTGTAGTCTTTATACCTGGAGACTATCATTACCACTACAGACCTTATACTGTAGTCTTTAGACCTGGTGGCTATCATTACCACTACAGACCTTATACTGTAGTCTTTATACATGGAAACTATCATTACCACTACTGACCTTATACTGTACTCTTTAGACCTGGTGGCTATCATTACCACTACAGACCTTATACTGTAGTCTTTATACCTGGAGACTATCATAACCACTACAACCCCTGACCTTATACTGTAGTCTTTATACCTGGAGACTATCATAACCACTACAGACCTTATACTGTAGTCTTTATACCTGGAGACTATCATTACCACTACAACCCCTGACCTTATACTGTAGTCTTTAGACCTGGAGACTATCATTACCACTACAGACCTTATACTGTAGTCTTTATACCTGGAGGCTAACATTACCACTACAGACCTTATACTGTAGTCTTTATACCTGGTGGCTATCATTACCACTACAGACCTTATACTGTAGTCTTTATACCTGTTGGCTATCATTACCACTACAGACCTTATACTGTAGTCTTTATACCTGGTGGCTATCATTACCACTACAGACCTTATACTGTAGTCTTTATACCTGGTGGCTATCATTACCACTACTGACCTTATACTGTAGTCTTTATACCTGGTGGCTATCATTACCACTACAGACCTTATACTGTAGTCTTTATACCTGGAGACTATCATTACCACTACAACCCCTGACCTTATACTGTAGTCTTTATACCTGGTGGCTATCATTGTCACTACTGACCTTATACTGTAGTCTTTATACCTGGAGACTATCATAACCACTACAACCGCTGACCTTATACTGTAGTCTTTAGACCTGGAGGCTATCATAACCACTACAGACCTTATACTGTAGTCTTTATACCTGGAGGCTAACATTACCACTACAGACCTTATACTGTAGTCTTTATACCTGGAGACTATTATAACCACTACAGACCTTATACTGTAGTCTTTATACCTGGTGGCTATCATTACCACTACTGACCTTATACTGTAGTCTTTATACCTGGAGGCTATCATTACCACTACAACCCCTGACCTTATACTGTACTCTTTATACCTGGTGGCTATCATTACCACTACTGACCTTATACTGTAGTCTTTATACCTGGAGACTATCATTACCACTACAGACCTTATACTGTAGTCTTTAGACCTGGTGGCTATCATTACCACTACTGACCTTATACTGTAGTCTTTAGACCTGGAGACTATCATTACCACTACAGACCTTATACTGTAGTCTTTAGACCTGGTGACTATCATTACCACTACAACCCCTGACCTTATACTGTACTCTTTATACCTGGAGGCTATCATAACCACTACAGACCTTATACTGTAGTCTTTAGACCTGGTGGCTATCATTACCACTACAACCCCTGACCTTATACTGTAGTCTTTATACCTGGAGGCTATCATAACCACTACAGACCTTATACTGTAGTCTTTAGACCTGGTGGCTGTCATTACCATTACAGACCTTATACTGTAGTCTTTATACCTGGAGACTATCATTACCACTACAGACCTTATACTGTAGTCTTTAGACCTGGTGGCTATCATAACCACTACAGACCTTATACTGTAGTCTTTATACATGGAAACTATCATTACCACTACTGACCTTATACTGTAGTCTTTATACCTGGAGACTATCATTACCACTACAGACCTTATACTGTAGTCTTTATACCTGGTGGCTATCATTACGACTACTGACCTTATACTGTAGTCTGTATACCTGGAGACTATCATTACCACTACAGACCTTATACTGTAGTCTTTAGACCTGGTGGCTATCATAACCACTACTGACCTTATACTGTAGTCTTTATACATGGAAACTATCATTACCACTACAGACCTTATACTGTAGTCTTTATACCTGGAGACTATCATAACCACTACAACCCCTGACCTTATACTGTAGTCTTTATACCTGGAGACTATCATAACCACTACAGACCTTATACTGTAGTCTTTAGACCTGGAGACTATCATTACCACTACAGACCTTATACTGTAGTCTTTATACCTGGAGGCTAACATTACCACTACAGACCTTATACTGTAGTCTTTATACCTGGTGGCTATCATTACCACTACTGACCTTATACTGTAGTCTTTAGACCTGGTGGCTGTCATTACCATTACAGACCTTATCCTGTAGTCTTTTCACCTGGAGACCATCATTACCACTACAGACCTTATACTGTAGTCTTTAGACCTGGTGGCTATCATAACCACTACAGACCTTATACTGTAGTCTTTATACCTGGAGACTATCATTACCACTACAACCCCTGACCTTATACTGTAGTCTTTATACCTGGAGGCTATCATTACCACTACAGACCTTATACTGTAGTCTTTATACATGGAAACTATCATTACCACTACTGACCTTATACTGTAGTCTTTATACCTGGAGACTATCATTACCACTACAGACCTTATACTGTAGTCTTTATACCTGGTGGCTATCATTACCACTACTGACCTTATACTGTAGTCTTTATACCTGGAGACTATCATTACCACTACAGACCTTATACTGTAGTCTTTAGACCTGGTGGCTATCATAACCACTACAGACCTTATACTGTAGTCTTTATACATGGAAACTATCATTACCACTACAGACCTTATACTGTAGTCTTTATACCTGGAGACTATCATAACCACTACAACCCCTGACCTTATACTGTAGTCTTTATACCTGGAGACTATCATAACCACTACAGACCTTATACTCTAGTCTTTATACCTGGAGACTATCATTACCACTACAACCCCTGACCTTATACTGTAGTCTTTAGACCTGGAGACTATCATTACCACTACAGACCTTATACTGTAGTCTTTATACCTGGAGGCTAACATTACCACTACAGACCTTATACTGTAGTCTTTATACCTGGTGGCTATCATTACCACTACAGACCTTATACTGTAGTCTTTATACCTGTTGGCTATCATTACCACTACAGACCTTATACTGTAGTCTTTATACCTGGTGGCTATCATTACCACTACTGACCTTATACTGTAGTCTTTATACCTGGTGGCTATCATTACCACTACAACCGCTGACCTTATACTGTACTCTTTATACCTGGTGGCTATCATTACCACTACAGACCTTATACTGTAGTCTTTATACCTGGTGGCTATCATTACCACTACAGACCTTATACTGTAGTCTTTATACCTGGTGGCTATCATTACCACTACAACCCCTGACCTTATACTGTAGTCTTTATACCTGGTGGCTATCATTACCACTACAGACCTTATACTGTAGTCTTTATACCTGGAGACTATCATTACCACTACAGACCTTATACTGTAGTCTTTATACCTGGTGGCTATCATTACCACTACTGACCTTATACTGTAGTCTTTATACCTGGAGACTATCATAATCACTACAGACCTTATACTGTAGTCTTTATACCTGGTGGCTATCATTACCACTACTGACCTTATACTGTAGTCTTTAGACCTGGAGACTATCATAACCACTACAGACCTTATACTGTAGTCTTTAGACCTGGTGGCTATCATTACCACTACAACCCCTGACCTTATACTGTAGTCTTTATACCTGGAGGCTATCATAACCACTACAGACCTTATACTGTAGTCTTTATACCTGGAGGCTATCATTACCACTACAACCCCTGACCTTATACTGTAGTCTTTATACCTGGTGGCTATCATAACCACTACAGACCTTATACTGTAGTCTTTAGACCTGGTGGCTGTCATTACCATTACAGACCTTATACTGTAGTCTTTATACCTGGAGACTATCATTACCACTACAGACCTTATACTGTAGTCTTTAGACCTGGTGGCTATCATAACCACTACAGACCTTATACTGTAGTATTTATACATGGAAACTATCATTACCACTACTGACCTTATACTGTAGTCTTTATACCTGGAGACTATCATTACCACTACTGACCTTATACTGTAGTCTTTAGACCTGGTGGCTATCATTACCACTACAGACCTTATACTGTAGTCTTTAGACCTGGAGACTATCATAACCACTACAACCCCTGACCTTATACTGTAGTCTTTATACCTGGAGGCTATCATAACCACTACAGACCTTATACTGTAGTCTTTAGACCTGGTGGCTATCATTACCACTACAGACCTTATACTGTAGTCTTTATACCTGGTGGCTATCATTACCACTACAACCCCTGACCTTATACTGTAGTCTTTATACCTGGTGGCTATCATTACCACTACTGACCTTATACTGTAGTCTTTATACCTGGAGACTATCATTACCATTACAGACCTTAAACTGTAGTCTTTAGACCTGGAGACTATCATTACCACTACAGACCTTATACTGTAGTCTTTATACCTGGTGGCTATCATAACCACTACAACCCCAGACCTTATACTGTAGTCTTTATACCTGGAGACTATCATAACCACTACAGACCTTATACTGTAGTCTTTAGACCTGGAGGCTATCATTACCACTACAGACCTTTTACTGTAGTCTTTATACCTGGAGACTATCATAACCACTACAGACCTTATACTGTAGTATTTATACATGGAAACTATCATTACCACTACTGACCTTATACTGTAGTCTTTATACCTGGAGACTATCATTACCACTACAGACCTTATACTGTAGTCTTTATACCTGGTGGCTATCATTACCACTACTGACCTTATACTGTAGTCTTTATACCTGGAGACTATCATTACCACTACAGACCTTATACTGTACTCTTTAGACCTGGTGGCTATCATTACCACTACAGACCTTATACTGTAGTCTTTATACCTGTTGGCTATCATTACCACTACAGACCTTATACTGTAGTCTTTATACCTGGAGCCTATCATTACCACTACAGACCTTATACTGTAGTCTTTATACCTGGTGGCTATCATTACCACTACTGACCTTATACTGTAGTCTTTAGACCTGGTGGCTATCATTACCACTACAGACCTTATACTGTAGTCTTTAGACCTGGAGACTATCATAACCACTACAACCCCTGACCTTATACTGTAGTCTTTATACCTGGAGGCTATCATAACCACTACAGACCTTATACTGTAGTCTTTAGACCTGGTGGCTATCATTACCACTACAGACCTTATACTGTAGTCTTTATACCTGGTGGCTATCATTACCACTACTGACCTTATACTGTAGTCTTTATACCTGGAGACTATCATTACCATTACAGACCTTAAACTGTAGTCTTTAGACCTGGAGACTATCATTACCACTACAGACCTTATACTGTAGTCTTTATACCTGGTGGCTATCATAACCACTACAACCCCAGACCTTATACTGTAGTCTTTATACCTGGAGACTATCATAACCACTACAGACCTTATACTGTAGTCTTTAGACCTGGAGGCTATCATTACCACTACAGACCTTTTACTGTAGTCTTTATACCTGGAGACTATCATAACCACTACAGACCTTATACTGTAGTCTTTATACCTGGAGGCTATCATTACCACTACAGACCTTATACTGTAGTCTTTATACCTGGAGGCTATCATTACCACTACTGACCTTATACTGTAGTCTTTATACCTGGAGGCTATCATTACCACTACTGACCTTATACTGTAGTCTTTATACCTGGAGACTATCATTACCACTACAGACCTTATACTGTAGTCTTTATACCTGGAGGCTATCATTACCACTACTGACCTTATACTGTAGTCTTTAGACCTGGTGGCTATCATTACCACTACAGACCTTATACTGTAGTCTTTAGACCTGGAGACTATCATAACCACTACAACCCCTGACCTTATACTGTAGTCTTTATACCTGGAGGCTATCATAACCACTACAGACCTTATACTGTAGTCTTTAGACCTGGTGGCTATCATTACCACTACAGACCTTATACTGTAGTCTTTATACCTGGTGGCTATCATTACCACTACTGACCTTATACTGTAGTCTTTATACCTGGAGACTATCATTACCATTACAGACCTTAAACTGTAGTCTTTAGACCTGGAGACTATCATTACCACTACAGACCTTATACTGTAGTCTTTATACCTGGTGGCTATCATAACCACTACAACCCCAGACCTTATACTGTAGTCTTTATACCTGGAGACTATCATAACCACTACAGACCTTATACTGTAGTCTTTAGACCTGGAGGCTATCATTACCACTACAGACCTTTTACTGTAGTCTTTATACCTGGAGACTATCATAACCACTACAGACCTTATACTGTAGTCTTTATACCTGGAGGCTATCATTACCACTACAGACCTTATACTGTAGTCTTTATACCTGGAGGCTATCATTACCACTACTGACCTTATACTGTAGTCTTTATACCTGGAGGCTATCATTACCACTACTGACCTTATACTGTAGTCTTTATACCTGGAGGCTATCATTACCACTACAGACCTTATACTGTAGTCTTTATACCTGGAGGCTATCATTACCACTACTGACCTTATACTGTAGTCTTTATACCTGGAGGCTATCATTACCACTACTGACCTTATACTGCAGTCTTTATACCTGGATACCATCATAACCACTATAGACCTTATACTGTAGTCTTTATACCTGGAGGCTATCATAACCACTACTGACCTTATACTGTAGTCTTTATACCTGGAGGCTATCATTACCACTACAGACCATTACCACTTAAACCCAAATAGACAGTTGAGCATGCATGTGAGGCTAAGGTATGTGTAATGTTTGTGTAATTTGGTGTCAACCCCCAAGCGTGCGCTTTGGGGATGCCGGCCTGGAGAAGGGAGGGAAGGGGGTTGTATAGAGGAGGGGACGGCGGTCCGGCTGTCGTCTGCTCACCTTGGTCTGCCTCTCTCTCTGTCTCTCTCTCTGTCTGTCTCTCTCTCTCGCTCTGTCTCTCTCTCTCTGTCTCTCTCTCTGTCTGCTCTCTCTCTCCTCTCTCTCTCTGTCTCTCTGTCTCTCTGTCTCTCTCTCTGTCTCTCTCTCTCTGACCTGTGTCACATCTCCAGGGAGGTTGAGAATTAACAGCCCCCAGTCAGTAACACATCATAGGGCAACACAACAGAACCCAGTCTCCCCACTGACACAAGGACTTGACTTGAATGTCAGGATTTCCATATTTCAGAATCTAGAATTAATGCCACAGAGGGAAATATAAAAGCCTTAACCGCTGGGATGTTTGAATTGATCGTCTGTTGTTAAGACAGTGTTTCATCTCTTAACTGTAATTCATGTCTCCAGCACAATGTTTAATCAATCAGGGAAAGTTAACAAGATTATTCACATGAGATACTTTTTTGGGGGTTCATGTCTATCTAGATAGTAAATGACCTAAGTAATGCCTTTATTAACCTAATATTAGTGTACTTTGAAAGTACAAAGTGTATCCTTCAAACATATTCAGTGAGTAAAAGTCCCACTGTAGCTCAGTTGGTAGAGCATGGCGCTTGCAACGCCAGGGTTGTGGGTTCGATTCCCACGGGAGGGCCAGTATTTAAAAATGTAATAAAATGTATGCACTCTACTGTAAGTCGCTCTGGATAAGAGCGTCTGCTAAATGACTAAAATGTAAAAGCAGTTCAGGGGACGATTGAGGTGAGAGTTGATGGCTAGTAGGCAGGTCATCTCTCTCTGACTCCTCTCTCCCTGAGCTGTGTTCTCACACTAACTGTACTATTTGTGATGTAAATTGAGTATGTAGTATGCTTATTGGATATAGTTAGTATGCCAAAAGTTCCTGGATGTCGTACTACATTTGCCAAAATTTGAAGTATACAAGCAGTGGACACTACTTCTGTGCTTTTAGGGCCCATAAAGCAATTCTTCAGAAAATGGGAGTGGCTTCACAACATTTTCAGATTTGAAGAAAATATGCAGCTGAAGTCCGACAAGAGTGGATACAAATTCATTGTTTTAACTAATTATGACAAATGTTAAGAACATGTTGAGCCATGTAATAAAAAAGCCATGTAATAAAAAAGTATTGACTTTTCAAATAAGTTATGTTACATGTTATGTTGGCTGACAATTTGTTTTGCTTTGCTAAACAAATTGTTAGCAAAGCTAGCAAAGCCGAACCGAATAGCATATCATTACACATTTGCTTGAATGTACCTGTCACGTCCTAACCATAGTAAGTGTTTATTTTCTATGGTAGAGTAGGTCAGGGCGTGACAGGGGGTGTTTGTCTATGTTTTGTATTTCTATGTTGGTTTTGTTTGGTATGATCTCCAATTAGAGGCAGCTGGTCATCGTTGTCTCTAATTGGAGGTCATATTTAAGTTGATGTTTGTCCCACCTGTTTTTGTGGGTGATTATTTGTGAGTAGTGTTTGTTTCTCCTCTGTGTCACGGTTTGTTATTTTGTAGATTTCAGTTATTTGATGTATTGCATAGTTTTCACGGATTAAATAAATATGTGGAATGAAACACACGCTGCACTTTGGTCCGATCCTTTCGACAGCTGTGACAGTACTGGTATGTTAACTAGCTACCTAACGTGAGTTGGCTACTAATACATCGAACTTGCCAGTAAATTAAATATGCTATCTAACTACCCAAGGTTTAATGACTTGATTATTCATGTCATTCTTAGCTTAGTTAAGTGGTATAGTTGTTGTTCGTTCTTAATGGACATTGATAATGAAGTTGTAAGATGTATAACTAATAATTTGTTATACTAGCAAGAAGTTGCATAGCAACAGCATCAACTTCCGGTAGACAGGCGAAGTGCTAGTACACCCAACTAAAAGGATACCGTTTGTTTACAGTATACTAAAATGAACTTGTAGTATACAGAATGTTAGTATGGGTATTGGAACACAGCTCTGGTCTTTGCCTCTCTCCCTCTGACTGACTCAAAGGTCAGATGCCTGCCGGCTCCTCTCTCTCTCTGACGTAGGCCACCATACTGTCTGGGCCTAGCGTTCTGTCTGGGGTACTGGCTAACAGACGTAGGCCACCATACTGTCTGGGCCTAGGGTTCTGTCTGGGGTACTGGCTAACAGACGTAGGCCACCATACTGTCTGGGCCTAGGGTTCTGTCTGGGGTACTGGCTAAGAGATGTAGGCTACTCCTAATGACAACTAACTGAAGATACATCACTATCTACTCCTAATGACAACTAACTGAAGATACATCTCTATCTACTCCTAATGACAACTAACTGAAGATACATCTCTATCTACTCCTAATGACAACTAACTGAAGATACATCACTATCTACTCCTAATGACAACTAACTGAAGATACATCTCTATCTACTCCTAATGACAACTTTTTTTACAATTGTTTTATTTAACCTTTATTTAACTAGGCAAGTCAGTTATGAACAAATTCTTATTTACAATGATGGCCTACTCCGGCCAAACTCTAACCCGGACAACGCTGGGCCAATTGTGCGCAGCCCTATGGGACTCCCAATCACAGCTGGTTGTGATACAGCCTGAAATCAAACCAGGTCTGTAGTGCTGCCTCTAGCACTGAGATGCAGTGCCTTAGACTGCTGCGCCACTCGGGAGCCCCAACTTTGTGAGGTTTCCAAGGTTTCTGACACCTTAAGACATATACATTCCTCCATTTAGTTCAGCCATTAATTCCCCATACTGTAGACTGGTCCATGTGTTCTGCAGGAGAGGCACAGTGTATAGATGATTGATGCGATTACATGAATTGGGGCCTGCTATTACAGAGCAGCATGGAGGACTCAAACGAAACGAGTACTGTACTGTAAACACAAAAAGTTTCATTCATGTAGGTACACAACAAGGACATCTTGCTGCCTTTTATTTGGCCCTGCAAGCAATTCCATGTGAATGAATAGTGGGGCCACTTGGACACCATATTAAAAAAGGCTTTTAGTTCAGTCTCTGCTCTGGCCAACTCAGTAGGTCCTGAGTGCTAAAATAAAACTATTCACTGATAAACACAATTACTTATTTTTTGTTAATATGACTATGACACGTGTGTGTGTTTATGCTAACATTCATTGTCTTCCAGCCCATTCTGTATGGTGAGCACTAAGCAGCCGGATTGAGACAGTGGCTGTCACTACATTAAGAACACTACTTGTGCGTTGGTCTGTATGGGAGCTTTAAAGACTCTATGATGTGTCCATATGGATGTATGGAGGCCCCTTCTCATACTCCCCTGGGTCTCCCACTCTGTTTGTTTAGGCCTCCATTCACATGCTAATGCCCTGCCCACTGCAGCAGAGTCCACAGAGACTGGTCTGACACATAGAGGAGAGGAGAGGAGAGCCATACTGGTGTCACAAGGTGGAAGGTCTATTGATTGTTCTCATGCGTGAGTGTCAGCCGCACGCACATGCACGAGGAGGTGCGGACGTATGCAGACACAGTCACACTAAATGCCCACACACACACACACGTCTGCACGTATGCATACACACACACATGACACGATGCCAAGCATGTGTACTAACAGTGAGACTCTGACTTCAGTTCTCAGTCAATTTGACCCATAGTATATCATATTGGTCAGGGAGAGTTTGAACACTAAGAACTGTCTTTGATGGGAAATGTAGTCAATTTTCAGCCCAGTGACACTGTGGGTAACTGAGACCTCAGGGTCAAGAGCTGGGGAGTGAGCCGGAGTGCCACTTTCATAATCACTACGCCGTGTCCATGGCAACGCTCTCTGGTCTATGAGTTCCTACTCTGTTACCAAGTGAACCTCCTCTATTGAACCGTAGCCGAGCAGACACAAAGAGACACTAACATAGCCATCTTTATGACAACTCTGAGAGGGAATGCAGTCTAAATACAGCTCTCAAACACTCTGCTCTCAGTGAGACAGCTGGAGTTGGTTTAGACACTGAAGCAGCACCACTTGACTGAGTCAAAGAAGGCCATGCAAGCTAGTCTGAATGTGAGGAGAGCTGCATTGGCTACTTTAGGCTACAGTACAGCATAATGTGTCACTTCTTCAGGACTAATGCTTTGCCAGTTGCTGTATAAAAAAAGATAAGGGGTAACATTTCTTAAGTAATCCACAGGGAAATATGCCACTATTCACACAGCGATCACTGGTGTATAAAGTTATGTATCATTTACAGACACTCATTTGTTCTGCAGACAATAGATGGAGAAAGTTACACTTTCCTTCACATCAGAGTAAAAGGAGACAGTTTAAGCCTCATGGAAAATGTTCAAGTATGAAAATATGCCGGTAACTCCTGCAGATGTAAGGATGTATTGTCAAACGTATTATAAACTTTCCTCTGGAAGTACAAGGTGAGTAAAGATATGCTGGTTTTACTGATCGGATCTCTCATGGTACTGTATGTTTCAGTTTGTATCCACACAGAAAAACCATGGCAACAAATGACACCAACACACACACAAAGACTACACCAACACCTCTTGTTAGGAAACCAAGCCTCACTGTGCAAAAGCTCACAGTCTCCTTGTTGAACTAGGCCTCTGACCGGATTGTGATCATAGCGTGGCTTTGTGCCCCAGTTAAAATAAATGACCTCAGCCCTTTCACTCACACACAGCCTGCCTATTGATGGCTGGAAGGGGTGAGTTATTCTAGAAGCATCCACGCCATCCTCTGGTCTTTCTCTACGGGGCTCTGTCTCTGTTCTGTGGGGCTTTGGGATAATGCTGATGGTCAGCACACGGCCACACGGGCCTCCCCACAGACCTATTGTGAAACCCTGTTGTTGACGTGCTGGTGGGATGGAGAGAGTGGAGGGGTAGTGGGATGGGGAGGGTGGAGGGGTAGTGGGATGGGGAGGGTGGAGAGGTAGTGGGATGAGGGGTAGAGGGATGTGGAGGGAAGGAGGGGTGGAGGGATGGAGGGAAGGAGGGGTGGAGGGGTGGAGGGGGGAGAGGGTAGAGGGATGGAGGGAAGGATGGGTGGAGAGGGTGGAGGGGTGGAGAGGGTGGAGGGATGGCGGATGGGGAGGGTGGAGGGATAGAGGGGTGGGGAGGGTGGATGGATGTAGGTGTGGAGGGGTACAGGGATGGGGAGGGTGAAGGGAAGGAGGTGTGGAGAGGTAGAGGGATGGGGAGGTTGGAGGGGTAGAGGAATGGGGAGGGTGAAGGGAAGGAGGGGTGGAGGGTAGAGGGATGGGGAGGGTGGAGGGTGGAGGGAAGGAGGGGTAGAGGGATGGGGAGGGTGGAGGGTGGAGGGAAGGAGGGGTAGATGGATGGGGAGGGTAAAGGGAAGGAGGGGTGGAGGGTAGAGGGATGGGGAGGGTAAAGGGAAGGAGGGGTGGAGGGTAGAGGGATGGGGAGGGTAAAGGGAAGGAGGGGTGGAGGGTAGAGGGATGGGGAGGGTAAAGGGAAGGAGGGGTGGAGGGTAGAGGGATGGGGAGGGTAAAGGGAAGGAGGGGTGGAGGGTAGAGGGATGGGGAGGGTAAAGGGAAGGAGGGGTGGAGGGTAGAGGGATGGGGAGGGTAAAGGGAAGGAGGGGTGGAGGGTAGAGGGATGGGGAGGGTAAAGGGAAGGAGGGGTGGAGGGTAGAGGGATGGGGAGGGTAAAGGGAAGGAGGGGTGGAGGGTAGAGGGATGGGGAGGGTAAAGGGAAGGAGGGGTGGAGGGTAGAGGGATGGGGAGGGTAAAGGGAAGGAGGGGTGGAGGGTAGAGGGATGGGGAGGGTGAAGGGAAGGAGGGGTGGAGGGGTAGAGGGATGGGGAGGGTAAAGGGAAGGAGGGGTGGAGGGTAGAGGGATGGGGAGGGTAAAGGGAAGGAGGGGTGGTGGAGGGTAGAGGGATGGGGAGGGTAAAGGGAAGGAGGGGTGGAGGGTAGAGGGATGGGGAGGGTGAAGGGAAGGAGGGGTGGAGGGGTAGAGGGATGGGGAGGGTAAAGGGAAGGAGGGGTGGAGGGTAGAGGGATGGGGAGGGAAGGATGACCACAGACCACAGATGGGGTCCAAAATTTGCTATCAGATTCTAGCACTAAAAACAAAACACCAGGCCAAACCTGAAACATCGTAGTAGTGGCCATTTGAATTACTGCTGTTGTAAATCACTAGACAGTTAGGGATTGAACAACCAATCAAAACCAAACTAAACAGATATTTCCTTATGAAACATTTTGCTGAGGGAGTTACAACTCACCTCAACACCTCCACATTGGTTCCTCCCCACCCAGTCAGGACATTGGTTCCTCCCCACCCAGTCAGGACATTGGTTCCTCCCCACCCAGTCAGGACATTGGTTCCTCCCCACCCAGTCAGGACATTGGTTCCTCCCCACCCAGTCAGTACATTGGTTCCTCTCCATCCAATCAGGATGCATGTGGGAAACCTAACAAGCCAGAGGGATCTATTCTTCACTTCCTCCCTCACTCTTATATTCAGGTAGAGGCTAGAGACTGGCGGTTGGAGACTAGAGGTTGGAGCCTAGAGGTTGGAGCCTAGAGGTTGGAGTCTAGAGGCTAGAGCCTGGAGGTTGGAGACTAGAGGTTGGAGACTAGAGGTTGGAGACTAGAGGTTGGAGCCTAGAGGTTGGAGTCTAGAGGCTAGAGGCTAGAGGCTGGAGCCTGGAGGTTGGAGAATGGAGGTTGGAGAATGGAGGTTGGAGACTAGAGGTTGGAGACTAGAGGTTGGAGTCTAGAGGCTAGAGGGTGGAGGCTGGAGCCTGGAGGTTGGAGACTAGAGGTTGGAGGCTAGAGGTTGGAGACTAGAGGTTGGAGTCTAGAGGTTGGAGGCTAGAGGTTGGAGACTAGAGGTTGGAGTCTAGAGGCTAGAGGGTGGAGGCTGGAGCCTGGAGGGGTTGTTAGCTATATCCAGTGCTTAAAATCACCTTTATAATAACGTATTGAATGTATATCATCACTTTTGCATACTGGCATAAAGCAGTAGAGTACAGGGTGCTTGTAGAAGTTGCATACATGGGGGAAAAAAATCCCATTTTCCCAGAATGTGTCACCTAGGGTCCAGGAAAAATGTCCCAATTTCCCAGAATGTGTCGCCTAGGGTCCAGGAACAAATGTCCCATTTTCCCAGAATGTGTCGCCTAGGGTCCAGGAAAAAATGTCCCATTTTCCCAGAATGTGTCGCCTAGGGTCCAGGAACAAATGTCCCATTTTTCCAGAATGTGTCGCCTAGGGTCCAGGAAAAAATGTTGCCTTTTTATAAACACTTTTCATGCAATTCTACATAATTTTAGATGACTGCAGACCTTAGCATAATCTTTTTTAATACCTCACAAATGATTGAAATGACAGGAAACTTTGACACTGACAAACGGAGATCAATAAAAACGAACTTGTCTTGAATCCATCAATAGTCTACAGTAGGTCTAGGTGTGTGGAGACACATATTGTACAATATGAGGAGGAAATGATAGTCCTAAAAAATCTCTCCAGTTTCACTGATTCACCCAATGATGCGCGTTGGTCTATACAGGCTACAATGTTGAGCAAACCATAAACACGGTCCGGCCCAACACAAATCAATTCTTACAATATCAGACACCCTTTCACATTAGGCTATGTTTTTTATGTGGCAGGAGAATAACAGAGGAGGCAAATGTAATTAACTCTGATTGATTTGATTGTGAAGAAACAAAAAATGTCATGCCAAGAGAGGTACCGGATCCTGGCAAACGGGTTCCGGAACGAAACTGTCCAAAATTGAGAGGTGCCGGATAATGTTCCGGCAGGATCCGGCTCAAATTAAGCACTGGCTACATCACTTCCCCTCCACTGCTCCTGAAAAGCACCTGTAGTCCAACCTCCAGCCCTACAGGCACCGAGAGAGAGGAACAAACCTCATGTTAGAGAGTGAGGAAGTAGGATGGGCTCCTTCCTAATCACTACATAGACTGGGACATCATCATACACCCACTAACCTCAGGGGAGGAGAGTTACCAGTTAGGCCTAATACATTGCATTCTATTTTCAAATAGCACATCAAAAATAGCTTGATGGTGGAGTGTGCTGAATTTATGTCCAGGAGTCAGACCTGGGTTCAAATACTATTTGAAATGATTTCAAATACTTTATCTGGGCTTCTTACCCTCTGCAGTGAGAAGGCTCCTACCCTCTGCAGTGAGAAGGCTCCTACCCTCTGCAGTGAGAAGGCTCCTACCCTCTGCAGTGAGAAGGCTCCTACCCTCTGCAGTGAGAAGCCTCCTACCCTCTACAGTGCTAGGTGATGAATCACAGTATCAGTGAGTGTTTGCAGCATGGCGCTACACTGGACTATGATGGGGCATGTGTGTAACAGTCCAGGTATCGAACCCCGGTCGTCTGTTTAAAATATATATATATTTAGTTCACCTTTATTTAACCAGGTAGGCTAGTTGAGAACAAGTTCTCATTTACAACTGCGACCTGGCCAAGATAAAGGAAAGCAGTTCGACACATACAACAACACAGAGTTACACATGGAATAAACAAACATACAATCAATAATACAGCAGAAAAGTCTATATACCGCATGTGCAAATGAGGTAGGATAAGAGAGGTAAGGCAATAAATAGGCCATGGTGGCAAATTAATTAAAATATTGCAATTAAACACTGGAATGGTAGATGTGCAGAAGATGAATGTGCAAGTAGAGATACTGGGGTGCAAAGGAGCAAGATAAATAAATAAATAAATACAGTATGGGGATGAGGTAGGTAGATAGATGGGCTATTTACAGATAAGCTATGTACAGGTGCAGTGATCTGTGAGCTGCTCTGACAGCTGGTGCTTAAAGCTAGTGAGGGAGATAAGAGTCTCCAGCCTCAGAGATTTTTGCAATTCGTTCCAGTCATTGGCAGCAGAGAACTGGAAGGAGAAGCGGCCAAAGGAAAAATTGGCTTTGGAGGTGACCAGAGAGATATACCTGCTGGAGCTTTTTTAACCTTTATTTAACTAGGCAAGTCAGTTAAGAACAAATTCTTATTTAAGGCGGGGCTTTACCTAGCAGAGACTTGTAGATGACCTGGAGCCAGTGGGTTTGGCGACGAGTATGAAGCGAGGGCCAGCCATCGAGAGCATACAGGTCGCAGTGGTGGGTAGTATATGGGGCTTTGGTGACAAAACGGATGGCACTGTGATAGATTGCATCCAATTTGTTGAGTAGAGTGTTGGAGGCTATTTTGTCTGTGTGCCTCACAACCATGTTAGACCATGTTATCCCTCTGAGCTAAAGCCTACATATATCTATTAAAAGCTCAGTCTAGGTTACGCTTCATGTGAACATACAATAGTTCACCAAAGATGTAACAGCCGCCATGAGGAGAAACAAGACAGAGATATATTGGATGGAGTATACTGCAGTGGTCTCTCACCTCTCATAAGAGAAGACAGCAGGTCTTCCTTCACACATACTGTACACACGCACGCACACACACACACACACACAACCACACATACACAGGCAGCAGGTCTGTTCTCACCAGGTGAGAAGACAATGTGATTACCCAGCATGCATTGGAGGAGGCTTTATGAGGGAGAGTGGAAACATGGCAGGTCTGAGATTCACTTCCCATCAGGTCACAGAGCCTAGATCACACAGACACACACACAAACACGCACACACACTAACACACACACACTAACACACACATACACACAGAGAGAGAGAATGCTGGAGGAGAGATTGTCAGATGCACCATAGTATTATGTAACAAAGTACAATGTTATCTGAATCCAGTAGTGTCCGTACTGTTTCCTCCCAATCTTACAATCTATTCAGCATGTATTACAATACAACCTGCTTACTGGCCAGTAATGACTAGAGAGGTAAAGTGACTGTACACCTTGTAGTATAGATATGAATGGACTATTAGTGCTTAATAATATAATTATCATTAGAGGGATGGAGGGGATTACTGTGTGGGGATTGGGACCTCTCTTCTCTCCAGCCCCCCTCTCCGGGTCTATCCCCTGATTCTCCTCTATCCTCGATTTCTGCCAGCGATTGACCCTGATTCCCCCCTCCCCCTCCACCTCTTCACACACCTCCTCCCCCCTTACCCTCATCCACCTCCCCCCTTACCCCTTTCTCCTCCACCTAGTCACCCACCTCCACCCACCTCCCCCTTACCCTCACCCACCTCCTAACCCACCTCCCCCCTTACCCTCAACCACCGCCACCTCCTAACCCACCTCCCCCCTCCACCTAGTCACCCACCTCCACCCACCTCCCCCCTTACCCTCACCCACCTCCTAACCCACCTCCCCCTTACCCCTCCCCCCTCCACCTAGTCACCAACCTCCCCCCTTACCCTCACCCATCTCCTAACCCACATCCACCACCCACCCCCCCCCCCTCACTCACCCTCCCCATCACTCTGCCCCCTCACCCACCTCCCCCACCCTCAGACTACTAATCCTGCCTGATGAACAGATGGAGGGATGAAGGATAGGGGGATGCCAATTCACACTCGTCCTCACCGCCATCGTCCTGTCCATTCATTATATATATATATATATATATATATATATATATATATATAAATAAATATGAGAGAGAGAGAGAGAGAGAGAGAGAGAGAGAGAGAGAGAATGGGGATGTGTCAGGTGGGACTGGGGATAGAAGACAAGGTCTTTATGTGGAACGACCAGTGATAGCAACATTTAGCATGTTATTACTGTAACCATAAAGGTCTAACAGCTTTGCTCTGAAGGTCACACACACACCTGGTGCCATAGTAACTTATGTTGTTGTTAAACACAGTGTCACGCTCCGAGGCTCTGAGGTCACATGTAGCCTATCTGTTCATCAATAGCTTTTACCTTCCAGTGTAATGCCACTGCATATCAATGAAATCCAATGTGATCTACCCAGAATGGCCACCGGAATGTATAGCCACCGATCAATTCAGCACAAAGCAGTTAAGAGAGAATGTATATTGATCTTGATTTGGAACCTGCAGAGAAAAGATGGTGCTAAACAGAAACAGATTTCTTAGTGTGTATTTGTTGACGTCAATGTAAGTGAGACACTGACAGCTCGTAATAAAGTGTTACGTTATTTCAGGGAATTCACATTTTCTGCTTTTAAAAAGATCAATAACTCAATAAAACACTACTAGTGAAAGTACTTAGTGACAACGGCTGATGTACTTTAAAAGACAGACTGTTAGTCCCCAACAACATGACTCCATAACAGACAGAACTATGGTCCATGATTAAAAGCTATTTTTGGGACTTCATTTTTCCTCCAAACCACTGTGCCCTTTAAGAGAAAGGGAATTGGTGCGTACGCTGTAACATCATAACACTGAAATGCCCACTGTAGCCTGAGGAGTGGGCCTTATCTGCTGTGGATTGACTGACTAGACCAGATTCACATCAAAGGCATACACTGTGTTTTACTGTAAGTTCATTGGTATCTGATTCTGTTCCCTGTGGTGAACACAGACACACACACATTCACAAACACACACATACACACACTGAGCCTGTATGGATTCACCCTGCAGGGTTCCTTCTCTGGCTGAACTCATGACCACTGATGAGATGACCACAGATAAGTGATGGCCACAAAACCAACGACCAGTAACCACCAAACAACCGGCCAGCAACCAACCAACAATAAACCCAACAACCTCTACTAAGAGACTGAGGCAAGACAAGTGCACTCTCAGAAATAAAGGTCCATATAGAACCATTTGTCCTGTAGGAGAACCCGCTGAAAGAGTTCCATATAGAACCATTTGTCCTGCAGGAGAACCCTCTGAAAAAGGTCCATATAGAACCATTTGTCCTGTAGGAGAACCCTCTGAAAGAGTTCCATATAGAACCATTTGTCCTGCAGGAGAACCCTCTGAAAAAGTTCCATATAGAACCATTTGTCCTGTAGGAGAACCCGCTGAAAAAGTTCCATATAGAACCATTTGTCCCTGTAGGAGAACCCTCTGAAAAAGTTCCATATAGAACCATTTGTCCTGTAGGAGAACCCTCTGAAAAAGTTCCATATAGAACCATTTGTCCTGTAGGAGAACCCTCTGAAAAAGTTCCATATAGAACCATTTGTCCCTGTAGGAGAACCCTCTGAAAAAGTTCCATATAGAACCATTTGTGCTGTAGGCGAACCCTCTGAAAAAGTTCCATATAGAACCATTTGTCCCTGTAGGAGTACCCTCTGAAAAAGTTCCATATAGAACCATTTGTCCTGTAGGAGAACCCTCTGAAAAAGTTCCATATAGAACCATTTGTCCTGCAGGAGAACCCTCTGAAAAAGTTCCATATAGAACCATTTGTCCCTGTAGGAGAACCCTCTGAAAAAGTTCCATATAGAACCATTTGTGCTGTAGGCGAACCCTCTGAAAAAGTTCCATATAGAACCATTTGTCCCTGTAGGAGTACCCTCTGAAAAAGTTCCATATAGAACCATTTGTCCTGTAGGAGAACCCTCTGAAAAAGTTCCATATAGAACCATTTGTCCCTGTAGGAGAACCCTCTGAAAAAGTTCCATATAGAACCATTTGTCCTGTAGGAGAACCCCCTGAAAAAGTTCCATATAGAACCATTTATCCCTGTAGGAGAACCCTCTGAAAAAGTTCCATATAGAACCATTTGTCCTTATAGGAGAACCCTCTGAAAAAGTTCCATATAGAACCATTTGTCCTTGTAGGAGAACCCTCCAGATAGAACCCTTTTTGGTTCCACGTAGAACCTCTGGTTCCACTGTAAGGGTTCTATCTTGAGTCTTTTTTCAGAGGGTTCTCCTACAGGACAAACGGTTTTACATAGCACTCTTCCTTTCTGAGTGTGGCAACTGGCACTGCAATGAATCCAGACACTGTTTGTCCGTCCATACACTGAGTGGACAAAACATTAAGATTACCATGCTATTTAAATGACATAGACTGACCAGGTGACTCCAGGTGAAAGCTATGATCCCTTATTGATGTCACTTGATCCACTTCAATCAGTGTAGATGAAGGGGAGGAGACAGGTTAAAGAAGGATTTGTAATCTTTGAGACAACTGAGACATGGATTGTGTATGTGTGCCATTCAGAGGGTGAATGGGCAAGACAAAATATTGAAGTGCCTTTGAACAGGGTCTGGTAGTAGGTACCAGGCACACTAGTTTGTTTCAAGAACTGCAATGCTGCTAGGTTTTTCATGCTAAACAGTTTCCTGTGTGTATCAAGAATGGTCCACCACCCAAAGGACATCCAGCCAACTTGACAACTGTAGGAAGTATTGGAGTCAACATGGGCCAGCATCCCTGTGGAACACTTTCGACACCTTGTATAGTCCATGTCCTGACGAATTGAGGCTGTTCTGAGGGCAAAAGGGGGGGATGGGGGGTGCAACTCAATGTTAGGAAGGTGTTCTTAATGTTTGGTATACTCAGTGTAGTTGCCAGTAGTTAGGTAAGTCCAGTACATACTGTACTGCCGTTTGACAGTGCTGAGAGCAACATTTGAATGTGTAAATAAATATATTAAACAAATAAATGTTAAGGAACATATTGATTCTCCAACAAATATAATCAATTTCAGCGATGACAGATACTTAAAGGTTGCTCTTACCTATGGGGATCCAATCAAAGGGGTTTGTCCTCCAGTTGGAGATATCCACACACTCTGACTGCTGAGAAGGACTTCAGACCTGGAACACAAATGAATGAACATTAGACGCAAGCTTGGCCATCCCACCATAATGTATCTGTCCTGACATAAAGGAAGAACTAGGAGAAGGGAAATGGCACAGAGGAATGTAAAAAATGCCGTAGTGTGAGGTAGAAAGGGTTGTAAAATGTACAGCGGTATCTAGTTCACATGGCATTTGTTCTGCATGCCCTAGAAATCTACTTTTTACAGATGTGGGATCTTAATTTGAGCCAGTTTGCTACAGCAGGAAAATAATCCTGCTGCAACAGAAAATGTGAATTATTATGTGGATTCTAATTAATTGTAGAGGTTGATACATTTTTTTCATTAGAGCAAATCAAGTTTGATATTTAAAAGAGGAAATTAAAACTTTAGAAGCCTTTTAAAACTCAAATACACTACACATTTGTATTTCCTGTTGTGCAGGAAAATTCTCAGCAACTAAAGAGTCATCAAATAAAGATCCTACATCTGTACGTGCAATAATTTCTTTCACCTGAGTGAAAAAAGGACAAAAAATATAACTTAAAAGGAACTTATTATTAGATATTTCATCAAAACAGAAAAACAAAGAGATACTCCAAAGGCATGAAGAGAAGACAACACACAGGACAGTGTGTGTGTGTCTTATTATGGTAAAATATCTAGAAAAATACACACACACACACACACACACACACACACACACACACACACACACACACACACACACACACACACACACACACACACACACACACACACACACACACACACACACACACACACACACACACACACACACACTTCATGACTTTGAATACCTTATCATAACTACCAGTGAAACAAGCCATTATTTTCCCATTTGTGAGAAAGAGCATGACAGATAACAAGCATTTATAACCAGATATTTTTCTAAACATAAAACAAGGACATTATAACTGTAGTTAGCTCATTCAGTAACTATTCTAAGTAACCTATAAATCTGGCCCTTCTAACTCTCTGTTTGATTAAATCACATCAGACAAGCCATCTACCCTTCTCCTGAGATGCGTCCTGAATAGCACCCTATTCCATACATAGCGCACTACTTTGGTCCAGACCCCTATGGGCCCTGGTCAAAAGTAGTGCACTGCATAGGGAATAGGGTGCCATTTGGGACGCATGCCTCCCCATGAAGCAATCAGCAGCAGCTGCTCTCAGGCAGGCAGAAGCAGAGAAAAGCTAACACACTCCAACTACACAAGCCTGACCCCAAGCCCTACACAGTTACTATGGAGACAGAGAGAGACAGAGAGAGAAAGAGAGAGAGCGAGAGACAGAGAGAGGGGGGGAAGAGATGGAGCGAGAGAGAGGCAGAGAAAGAGCGAGAGAGGCAGAGAAAGAGTGAGAGATAGATAGACAGAGAGAGGGGGAGGGGTGGGAGAGATGGAGAGAGAGAGAGAGAGAGGCAGAGAGAGAGCGACAGGCAGAGAGAGAGACAGGCAGAGAGAGAGACAGAGAGAGAGACAGGCAGAGAGAGAGAGAGGCAGAGAGAGAGGGTGGAGGAGGAGAGATGAGGAAGTGAGACCAGGAGAGAGAGAGAAGCCGGCATATAAAACATAAAAGCGTTGTGAGCGGGAATCGGTGAAAGAGCATGTATTATTTAGTGTTAAATCTAAAACCGCTTCATCATCACAGAGCGGGAAGAGAGGAGAGGAGAAAGGTACCGTACATATGAATGCTTTATGGGAAATCCACACACACACACACACAGACAGCCTCCACACAGGTTCCACATCTCCTCTGCTCTAGGACTGTACTGAGGGCTGAGGACACGTACGCACGCAAACACACACACAATACATAATTATATATCAGCATAATGTCACATAGGGCCATTAACATAAAACTGTTCATTCCTCTCTGGCTAGAGGTGAGGTGTGTGTATTCCTGCGTGCGTGGACTAATTTCATTTAAAAATATACAGTTGAAGTCGGAAGTTTACATACACCTTAGCAAATACATTTAAACTCAGTTTTTCACAATTCCTGACATTTAATCCCAGTAAAAATTCCCTGTCTTAGGTCAGTTAGGATCACCACTTTATTTTAAGAATGTGAAATGTCAGGATAATAGTATAGAGACTAGAATTGTGATACAATGAATTATAAGTGAAATAATCTGTCTGTAAACAATTATTGGAAAAATGACTTGTGTCATGGACAAAGTAGATGTCCTAACAGACTTGCCAAAACTATAGTTTGTTAACAAGAGATCTGTGGAGTGGTTGAAAAATGAGTTTTACTGACTCCAACCTAAGTGTATGTAAACTTCCGACTTCAACTGTATCCTTGGAAGAAATTTCCAAACGCCTGAAGGTACCACGTTCATCTGTACAAACAATAGTACGCAAGTATAAACACCATGGGACCACACAGCTGTCATACTGCTCAGGAAGGAGACGCGTTCTGTCTCCTAGAGATGAACGTACTTTGGTGCAAAAAGTGCAAATCAATCCCAGAACAACAGTAAAGGACCTTGTGAAGATGCTGTAGGAAACAGGTACAAAAATATCTATATCCACAGTAAAATGAGTCGTATATCAACATAACCTGAAAGGCCGCTCTGCAAGGAAGAAGCCACTGCTCAAAAACCACCATAAAAAAGACAGACTGCGGTTTGCAACTGCACATGGGGACAAAGATTGTACTTTTTGGAGAAATGTCCTCTGGTCTGATGAAACAAAAATAGAACTGTTTGACCATAATGACCATCGTTATGTTTGGAGGAAAAAGGGGGAGGCTTGCAAGCCGAAGAACTCCATCCCAACCGTGAAGCACGGGGGTGGCAGCATCATGTTGTGGGGGTGCTTTGCTGCAGGAGGGACTGGTGCACTTCACAAAATAGATGGCATTATGAGGGAGGAAAATGATGTGGATATATTGAAGCAACATCTCAAGACATCAGTCAAGAAGTTAAAGCTTGGTCACAAATGGGTCTTTCAAATGGACAATGACCCCAAGCATACTTCCAAAGTTGTGGCAAAATGGTTTAAGGACAACAAAGTCAAGGTATTGGAGTGGCCATCACAAAGCCCTGACCTCAATCCTATAGAAAATTTGTGGGCAGAACTGAAAAAGCGTGTGCGAGCAAGGAGGCCTACAAACCTGACTGAGTTACACCAGCTCTGTCAAGAGGAATGGGCCAAAATTCACCCAACTTATTGTGGGAAGCTTGTGGAAGTCTACCTTAAACGTTTGACCCAAGTTAAACAATTTAAGGGCAATGCTACCAAATACTAAATGAGTGTATGTAAACTTCTGACCCACTGGGAATGTGATGAAAGAAAAAAAAGCTGAAATAAATCATTCTCTCTACTATTATTTTGACATTTCACATTCTTAAAATAAAGTGGTGATCCTAACTGACCTAAGACAGGGAATTTTTACTGGGATTAAATGTCAGGAATAACCAACACAATGTAACTCCAAGTCAATCACACTTCAGTGAAATCAAACTGTCCACTTAGGAAGCAACACTGATTGACAATACATTTCACATGCTGTTGTGCAAATGGAATAGACAACAGGTGGAAATTATAGGCAATTAGCAAGACACCCCCAATAAAGGAGTGGTTCTGCAGGTGGGGACCACAGACCACTTCTCAGTTCCTATGCTTCCTGGCTGATGTTTTGGTCACTTTTGAATGCTGGCGATGCTTTCACTCTAGTGGTAGCATGAGACGGAGTCAACAACCCACACAAGTGGCTCAGGTAGTGCAGCTCATCCAGGATGGCACATCAATGCGAGCTGTGGCAAGAAGGTTTGCTGTGTCTGTCAGCGTAGTGTCCAGAGCATGGAGGCGCTACCAGGAGACAGGCCAGTACATCAGGAGACGTGGAGGAGGCCGTAGGAGGGCAACAACCCAGCAGCAGGACCACTACCTCCACCTTTGTGCAAGGAGGAGCAGGAGAAGCACTGCCAGAGCCCTGCAAAATGACCTCCAGCAGGCCACAAATGTGCATGTGTCTGCTCAAACAGTCAGAAACAGACTCCATGAGGGTGGTATGAGGGCCCGATGTCCACAGGTGGGGGTTGTGCTTACAGCCCAACACCGTGCAGGATGTTTGGCATTTGCCAGAGAACACCAAGATTGGCAAATTCGCCACTGGCGCCCTGTGCTCTTCACAGATGAAAGCAGGTTCACACTGAGCACGTGACAGACGTGACGGAGTCTGGAGACGCCGTGGAGAACGTTCTGCTGCCTGCAACATCCTCCAGCATGACCGGTTTGGCGGTGGGTCAGTCATGGTGTGGGGTGGCATTTCTTTGGGGGGCCGCACAGCCCTCCATGTGCTCGCCAGAGGTAGCCTGACTGCCATTAGGTACCGAGATAAGATCCTCAGACCCCTTGTGAGACCATATGCTGGTGCGGTTGGCCCTGGGTTCCTCCTAATGCAAGACAATGCTAGACCTCATGTGGCTGGAGTGTGTCAGCAGTTCCTGCAAGAGGAAGGCATTGATGCTATGGACTGGCCTGCCCGTTCCCCAGACCTGAATCCAATTGAGCACATCTGGGACATCATGTCTCGCTCCATCCACCAACGCCACATTGCACCACAGACTGTCCAGGACTTGGCGGATGCTTTAGTCCAGGTCTGGGAGGAGATCCCTCAGGAGACCATCCGCCACCTCATCAGGAGCATGCCCAGGCGTTGTAGGGAGGTCATACAGGCACGTGGAGGCCACACACACTACTGAGCCTCATTTTGACTTGTTTTAAGGACATTACATCAAAGTTGGATCAGCCTGTAGTGTGGTTTTCCACTTTAATTTTGAGTGTGACTCCAAATCTTGACCTCCATGGGTTGATAAATTGGATTTCCATTGATTATTTTTGTGTGATTTTGTTGTCAGCACATTCAACTATGTAAAGAAAAAAGTATTTAATAAGATTATTTCTTTCATTCAGATCTAGGATGTGTTGTTTAAGTGTTCCCTTTATTTTTTTGAGCAGTATATTTGGCTAAGGTGTATGTAAACTTCCGACTTCAACTGTATATATATTTAACAAGGAAAGTAAGAACAAATTCTTATTTACAATGATGGCCTATACCGGCCAAACCCGGACAATGCTGGGCCAATTGTGCGCCGCCCTATGGGACTCCCAATCACGTCCGATTGTGACACAGCCTGGATTCGAACCAGGGTGTCTGTAGTGACGCCTCAAGCGCTGAGATGCAGTGCCTTAGACTGCAATATGTTTTTTTCTCAAGGCTGTTTGAGGGAGAGATGGAGGGAAGGAAGAACAGAGAAAAGAAAGAATCATGTCTAGAGGTGATTGGTTTATATGATAGGAGATACTATACCTACCAGTCAGTAAATCAGCTGTACTACATTAAAGTTGTGAGAATATAGGAGATACTATACCTACCAGTCAGTAAATCAGCTGTACTACATTAAAGTTGTGAGAATATAGGAGATACTATACCTACCAGTCAGTAAATCAGCTGTACTACATTAAAGTTGTGGGAATATAGGAGATACTATACCTACCAGTCAGTAAATCAGCTGTACTACATTAAAGTTGTGGGAATATAGGAGATACTATACCTACCAGTCAGTAAATCAGCTGTACTACATTAAAGTTGTGGGAATATAGGAGATACTATACCTACCAGTCAGTAAATCAGCTGTACTACATTAAAGGTCTACAGTACAGTATAAAACACTATCAACATTTCATATCCTCACAGGACAACAATGAACAGCATACATTTCGAATACAGATGCTAAGAATGCATTATTGTCTTGTCTGATAAGAACAAGTCAATTGTAACGTTCAAATGACAGTGTATCAATGACACTGTATGTAGGCTCAGTCTCATTATGATGTAAGGCAGTATTCACCCTGCCGTGTGTGTGTGTGTGTGTGTGTGTGTGTAGCCTAATCCGTTCAGGAAAGTCTTTGAGGTGCCGGTGAAAACAGTGTTTCATCACACCCAGTCTGTCTACCGCCTCCTCCCCCCTCCCTCCCTCCCTCTCTCCCCCACCCCTCCCTGTGCCTGCACTGCGCACACACACACACCCCTCAATACGCCTGCATCGCACACGCTGGCAGATTAAAAACAACCCCTTTGTCCCCCCACAATGTGGGTTAACACACTTCCTGGTGCTCCACTATGACTGAGAATTGAGACACATAGGCTACTATCCAGTCTTTGTGTTAGTCCATATAGGCCTACTACACTGTCTGAGTATATCACACTCTACAGAAAGCATGACGGGTTCGTTTTATATTCCTGCCAGGTGATTGATAGCGATTTAATTTGGCATTCAATTAAAAATCATTGTAAGAGCTATAGGGGGTTATTTCAATTGAGCATTTACATAATGGTCCTTTCACTGGGAAAACAAAAGCATCTGTCATTATACAGACTCTATAGACTAGAGGTCATGTACATGGGAAAACGTTATCTGTCATTATATAGACTCTATAGACTAGAGGTCATGTACATGGGAAAACGTTATCTGTCATTATATAGACTCTATAGACTAGAGGTCATGTACATGGGAAAACGTTATCTGTCATTATATAGACTCTATAGACTAGAGGTCATGTACATGGGAAAACGTTATCTGTCATTATATAGACTCTATAGACTAGAGGTCATGTACATGGGAAAACATTATCTGTCATTATATAGACTATAGACTAGAGGTCATGTACATGGGAAAACGTTAACTGTCATTTCCCCTCTCTCTGCATCCAGTCTCACACACAAACACACATACACACACGCCTCACATTGTTGACAAAGTGATGTAGAGCTGTCTTCAGTACAGGAGCTATAGACCAATCATCTGTTAGTACAGGAGATATAGACCAACCATCTGTTAGTACAGGAGATATAGACCAATCATCTGTTAGTACAGGAGCTATAGACCAATCATCTGTTAGTACAGGAGATATAGACCAATCATCTGTTAGTACAGGAGCTATCGACCAATCATCTGTTAGTACAGGAGCTATAGACCAATCATCTGTTAGTACAGGAGATAAAGACCAATCATCTGTTAATACAGGAGCTATAGACCAACCATCTGTTAGTACAGGAGATATAGACCAATCATCTGTTAGTACAGGAGATATAGACCAATCATCTGTTAGTACAGGAGCTATAGACCAATCATCTGTTAGTAGAAGAGCTATAGACCAATCATCTGTTAGTACAGGAGCTACAGACCAATCATCTGTTAGTACAGGAGCTACAGACCAATCATCTGTTAGTACAGGAGCTATAGACCAATCATCTGTTAGTACAGGAGATATAGACCAATCATCTGTTAGTACGGGAGATATAGACCAATCATCTGTTAGTACAGGAGATATAGACCAATCATCTGTTAGTACAGGAGATATAGACCAATCATCTGTTAGTACAGGAGATATAGACCAATCATCTGTTAGTACAGGAGATATAGACCAATCATCTGTTAGTACAGGAGCTACAGACCAATCATCTGTTAATACAGGAGCTATAGACCAATCATCTGTTAATACAGGAGATAATGAGATAGAGCCGTCCTCCATTCATTCCCATTCACCACAGAGTCGTCCTCCATTCATTCCCATTCACCACAGAGCCGTCCTCCATTCATTCCCATTCACCACAGAGCAGTCCTCCATTCATTCCCATTCACTACAGAGCCGTCCTCCATTCATTCCCATTCACCACAGAGCCGTCCTCCATTCATTCCCATTCACCACAGAGTCGTCCTCCATTCATTCCCATTTACCACAGAGCCGTCCTCCATTCATTCCCATTCACCACAGAGCCGTCCTCCATTCATTCCCATTCACCACAGAGTCGTCCTCCATTCATTCCCATTTACCACAGAACCGTCCTCCATTCATTCCCATTCACCACAGAGCCGTCCTCCATTCATTCCCATTCACCACAGAGCCGTCCTCCATTCATTCCCATTCACCACAGAGCCGTCCTCCATTCATTCCCATTCACCACAGAGCCGTCTTCCATTCATTCACCACAGAGCCGTCCTCCATTCATTCCCATTCACCACAGAGCCGTCCTCCATTCATTCCCATTCACCACAGAGCCGTCTTCCATTCATTCACCACAGAGCCGTCCTCCATTCATTCCCATTCACCACAGAATTGTCCTCCATTCATTCCCGATCACCACAGAACAGAGTATGTCAACTAATCTGCCTCAAAGCCTATTTTCAGCATATGACCATCCTCATTTTATTGTTAGGCCTATTCTATATCACACATTCCATGGTGTGTGTGAAATCACAGTGCTGTATTAGCCATATGGTTATGGTTTGTGTGTGTGTGTGTGTGTGTGTGTGTGTGTGTGTGTGTGTGTGTGTGTGTGTGTGTGTGTGTGTGTGTGTGTGTGTGTGTGTGTGTGTGTGTGTGTGTGTGTCCATGTGCTGCAGTTTCTGGAGCTGTAATACTCACAGAAAATGACAAACGTCTTCATTAAGTGGTCAGGCTGTTTAGGGAACCATGTAGCGTGTGATTGCAAACACACATTTCCTTTGTCATGACTTGACACCTGATTAATTGCGACCAGACTTCCCATATGCTGAACATGTTGCCCTCCCCCACTGTATTGTAGAAATGTAATTAACTCAGATGAACCACACAACTGATCTTTTCTGGGGGAGACTCTCGTGTCTTTGCTGCCAACAATCAAAACTCCCTTGATCCATTTAACAGTACATTTCAGGCTAGTTTACAAGATGAAATCCCAACACAAAGCCATTGCATATGTCTCTACTCTCTACATGAGGTACCAGTTGGCAGGCACCATGTACTCTACAGAGAACACAGTGGAAAAACATCACCCCTGAGATACATATGAATCCCAGAAGCCTCCTTTTTTCCATGCCCACCAGGAAGGAAGAGTGTTATAGTAACATACCAGAGAGTAGTGTGAAAGGGACCCTTTACCCCCTGGCCTTCTACTCAAGTTAACACTGTCCCATCTAGCACCATCTAGCCCTGTCTCCCCATCTAACCCTGTCTCCCCCATCTAGCCCTGTCTCCCTATATAGCCCCATCTAGCACCATCTAGCCCTGTCTCCCCATCTAACCCTGTCTCCCCCATCTAGCCCTGTCTCCCTATATAGCCCCATCTAGCCCTGTCTCCCCATCTAACCCTGTCTCCCCCATCTAGCCCTGTCTCCCTATATAGCCCCATCTAGCACCATCTAGCCCTGTCTCCCCATCTAGCCCTGTCTCCCTATATAGCCCCATCTAGCAACATCTAGCCCTGTCTCCCCATCTAACCCTGTCTCCCCTTCTAGCCCTGTCTCCCCATCTAGCCCTGTCTCCCCATCTAACCCTGTCTCCCCTTCTAGCCCTGTCTCCCCATCTAGCCCTGTCTCCCCATCTAGCCCTGTCTCCCTATATAGCCCCATCTAGCAACATCTAGCCCTGTCTCCCCATCTAACCCTGTCTCCCCATCTAGCCCTGTCTCCCCATCTAGCCCTGTCTCCCTATATAGCCCCATCTAGCAACATCTAGCCCTGTCTCCCCATCTAACCCTGTCTCCCCATCTAGCCCTGTCTCCCCCATCTAACCCTGTCTCCCCATCTAACCCTGTCTCCCCATCTAGCCCTGTCTCCCCATCTAGCCCTGTCTCCCCATCTAGCCCTGTCTCCCCATCTAGCCCTGTCTCCCTATATAGCCCCATCTAGCAACATCTAGCCCTGTCTCCCCATCTAGCCCTGTCTCCCCATCTAGCCCTGTCTCCCCCATCTAGCCCTGTCTCCCCATCTAACCCTGTCTCCCCCATCTAGCCCTGTCTCCCTATCTAGCCCCATCTAGCAACATCTAACCCTGTCTCCCCCATCTAGCCCTGTCTCCCTATATAGCCCCATCTAGCAACATCTAGCCCTGTCTCCCCATCTAACCCTGTCTCCCCCATTTAGCCCTGTCTCCCTATATAGCCCCATCTAGCAACATCTAGCCCTGTCTCCCCATCTAACCCTGTCTCCCCATCTAGCCCTGTCTCCCCATCTAACCCTGTCTCCCTATATAGCCCCATCTAGCAACATCTAACCCTGTCTCCCCATCTAGCCCTGTCTCCCCCATCTAGCCCTGTCTCCCCCATCTAGCCCTGTCTCCCCATCTAACCCTGTCTCCCTATATAGCCCCATCTAGCAACATCTAGCCCTGTCTCCCCATCTAGCCCTGTCTCCCCATCTAGCCCTGTCTCTCCATCTAGCCCTGTCTCCCTATCTAGCCCCATCTAGCAACATCTACCCCTGTCTCCCCCGTCTAGCCCCATCTAGCCCTTTCTCCTCATCTAGCCCTGTCTCCCTATCTAGCCCCATCTAGCAACATCTACCCCTGTCTCCCCCGTCTAGCCCCATCTAGCCCTGTCTCCCCATCTAACCCTGTCTCCCCCGTCTTGCCCCATCTAGCCCTGTCTCCCCATCTAGCCCTGTCTCCCCATCTAACCCTGTTTCCCCCGTCTTGCCCCATCTAGCCCTGTCTCCCCATCTAACCCTGTCTCCCCCGTCTAGCACCATCTAGCCCTGTCTCTCCATCTAGCCCTGTCTCCCTATCTAGCCCCATCTAGCAACATCTACCCCTGTCTCCCCCGTCTAGCCCCATCTAGCCCTTTCTCCCCATCTAGCCCCATCTAGCCCTGTCTCCCCATCTAACCCTGTCTCCCCCGTCTAGCCCCTTCTAGCCCTGTCTCCCCATCTAACCCTGTCTCCCCGTCTAGCCCCATCTAGCCCTGTCTCCCCATCTAACCCTGTCTCCCCCGTCTAGCCCCATCTACCCGTCTCCCCATTTAGCCCCATCTAGCCCTGTCTCCCCATCTAGTCCTTTCTCCCTATCTAGCCCCATCTAGCCTCATCTAGCCCTGTCTCCCCCATTTAGCCCCATCTAGCCCTGTCTCCCCATCTAACCCTGTCTCCCCCATCTAGCTCCATCTAGCCTCATCTAGCCCTGTCTCCCTATTCTAGCCCCATCTAACCCTGTCTCCCCTATCTAACCCTGTCTCCCCCATCTAGCTCTATCTAGCCCTGTCTCCCTCATCTAGCCCCATCTAGCCTCATCAAGCCCTGACTCCCCTATCTAACCCTGTCTCCCCCATCTAGCTCTATCTAGCCTCATCTAGCCCTGTCTCCCTCATCTAGCCCCATCTAGCCTCATCTAGCCCTGTCTCCCTCATCTAGCCCCATCTAGCCTCATCTAGCCCTGTCTCCCTCATCTAGCCTCATCTAGCCTCATCTAACCCTATCTCCCCCATCCAGCCTCATCTAGCCCTGTCTCCCCCATCTAGCTCCATCTAGCCTCATCTAACCCTATCTCCCCCATCTAGCCCCATCTAGACCTGTCTCCCCCATCTAGCCCCATCTAGCCCTGTCTCCCCATCTAACCCTGTCTCCCCCATCTAGCCTCATCTAGCCCTGTCTCCCTCATCTAGCCCCATCTAGCCTCATCTAACCCTATCTCCCCCATCTAGCCCCATCTAGCCCTGTCTCCCCATCTAACCCTGTCTCCCCCATCTAGCACCATCTAGCCCTGTCTCCCCTATCTAACCCTGTCTCCCCCATCTAGCCTCATCTAGCCCTGTCTCCCCTATCTAACCCTGTCTCCCCCATCTAGCCTCATCTAACCCTGTCTCCCCTATCTAACCCTGTCTCCCCCATCTAGCTCCATCTAACCCTGTCTCCCCATCTAGCTCTATCTAACCCTGTCTCCCCCATCTAGCTCCATCTAACCCTGTCTCCCCCATCTAGCTCTATCTAACCCTGTCTCCCCCATCTAGCTCCATCTAACCCTGTCTCCCCCATCTAGCTCCATCTAACCCTGTCTCCCCCATCTAGCTCCATCTAACCCTGTCTCCCCCATCTAGCTCCATCTAACCCTGTCTCCCCCATCTAGCTCTATCTAACCCTGTCTCCCCCATCTAGCTCCATCTAACCCTGTCTCCCCCATCTAGCTCTATCTAGCCTCATCTAGCCCTGTCTCCCTCATATATCCCTTTCTCTCCCATTTAGCCCCATCTAGCCCTGTCTCCCTCATCTATCCCTTTCTCTCCCATTTAGCTCCATCTATCCCTGTCTCCCTGTCTTCCCATCTAGCCCCATCTAACCTTGTCTCCCCCATTTAGCCCTGCCTCCCCCATCTAGCCCCATCTAACCTTGTCTCCCCCATTTAGCCCTGTCTCCCCCATCTAGCTCCATCTAGCCCATTTAGCCCCATCTAGCCCTGTCTCCCCTATTTAACCCTGTCTCCCCCATCTAGCACCATCTAGCCTCATCTAACCCTGTCTCCCCCATCAAGCCCTTTCTCCCCATTTAGCCCCATCTAGCCCTGTCTCCCCCATCTAACCCCATCTCCCCATCTAGCTCCATCTAACCCTGTCTCCCCCATCTAGCTCCATCTAGCCCTGTCTCCCCCATCTAGCACCTTCTATCCCTGTCTCCCCATCTATCCCGTCTTCCCATCTAGCCCCATCTAACCTTGTCTCCCCCATTTAGCCCTGTCTCCCCCATCTAGCCCCATATAACATTGTCTCCCCCATTTAGCCCTGTCTCCCCCATCTAGCCCCATCTAACCTTGTCTCCCCCATTTAGCCCTGTCTCCCCCATCTAGCTCCATCTAGCCCTGTCTCCCCCATCTAGCCCTGTCTCCCCCATCAAGCCCTTTCTCCCCATTTAGCCCCATCTAGCCCTGTCTCCCCCATCTAACCCCATCTCCCCATCTAGCTCCATCTAACCCTGTCTCCCCCATCTAGCTCCATCTAGCCCTGTCTCCCCCATCTAGCACCTTCTATCCCTGTCTCCCCATCTATCCCGTCTTCCCATCTAGCCCCATCTAACCTTGTCTCCCCCATTTAGCCCTGTCTCCCCCATCTAGCCCCATATAACATTGTCTCCCCCATTTAGCCCTGTCTCCCCCATCTAGCCCCATCTAACCTTGTCTCCCCCATTTAGCCCTGTCTCCCCCATCTAGCTCCATCTAGCCCTGTCTCCCCCATCTAGCCCTGTCTCTCTCATCTATCCCTTTCTCTCCCATTTAGCCCCATCTAGCCCTGTCTCCCCCATCTAGCCCTGTCTCCCCCATCTATCCCTTTCTCTCCCATTTAGCTCCATCTAGCCCTGTCTCCCCCATCTATCCCCATCTTCCCATCTAGCTCCATCTAACCCTGTCTCCCCCATCTAGCTCCATCTAGCCCTGTCTCCCCCATCTAGCACCTTCTATCCCTGTCTCCCCATCTATCCCGTCTTCCCATCTAGCCCCATCTAACCTTGTCTCCCCCATTTAGCCCTGTCTCCCCCATCTAGCCCCATCTAACCCTGTCTCCCCATCTAGCTCCATCTAACCCTGTCTCCCCCATTTAGCCCTGTCTCCCCCATCTAGCTCCATCTAACCCTGTCTCCCCCATCTAGCTCCATCTAACCCTGTCTCCCCATCTAGCTCCGTCTAGCTCTGTCTCCCCATCTAGCTTCATCTAGCCCTGTCTCCCCCATCTAGCCCTGTCTCCCCATCTATCCCCATCTAACCATCTCCCCCATTTGGCCCCTCTTAGCTCTGTCTCCCCCATTTAGCCCCATCTAACCCTGTCTAGCCCTCTCTCCCCATCTCATCTCCCCCTTTCACCTCCCTCTCTCACCTCCCCCAATCTCCCCCTACCACTTCCCCCTCCCACCTCCCCCTCACCTTCTACCACTTCCCCCTCCCACCTACCCCTCATCTCCTCTCACCTCCCCCATCTAACCCATCCCCCCTCCCACTATCTCCCCTTCTCCAGCTGTGAATGACGTGTAAGAAAAGGACAGGATTAGTTTCCATGTTGCTCCTGGTTTTTCATTGACACAGTGTGAGTGTTAACATCCTTCAGACAAGGGGGACTGTACAGAGAGAGACCACCGGCCACACAGACACACACAAACCAGTCACACAAACAAAGAAGGCTCTTTTTATTTTATTTTCTCCCAAATTGGTAGTTACAGTCTTGTCCTATTGCTGCAACTCCCGTACGGACTCGGGAGAGGCGAAGGTCGAGAGCTATGCGTCCTCCGAAACACAACCCAACCAAGCCATACTGCTTCTTGACGCACAGCTCGCTTAACCCAGAAGCCAGCCTCACCAACGTGTCGGAGGAAAACACCATACAGCTGGCGACCGAAGTCAGCGTGCATGCGCCAGGTCCGCCACAAGGAGTCGCTAGAGCGTAATGGGACAAGGACATCCCGGCCGGCCAAACCCCCCCCCCCCAACCCAGATGATGCTGGGCCAATTGTGTGGCGCCTCATGAGTCTCCAGATCGCAGCCGGCTGTGACACAGCTTGGGATCAAACCCGGGTCTATAGTGACGCCTCTTGCACTGTGATGCAGTGCCTTAGACCGCTGCACCACTCCGGAGGCCAGAAGACATGAAGATGTACTGACCACTGGCTGGGGGCCTTCTCACCTCTATCCTCTCTGGGATCCACACTCCAACCCCACAGCCCCACTGTAACCTAAACAACAGAGTTACACTCAAACCTAAACAACAGGGTTACACTCCAACCTAAACAACAGAGTTACACTCCAACCCCACAGCCCCACTGTAACCTAAACAACAGAGTTACACTCCAACCCCACAGCCCCACTGTAACCTAAACAACAGAGTTACACTCCAACCTAAACAACAGAGTTACACTCCAACCTAAACAACAGAGGTACACTCCAACCCAAACAACAGAGTTACACTCCAACCCAAACAACAGAGTTACACTCCAACCCCACAGCCCCACTGTAACCTAAACAACAGAGTTACACTCCAACCCAAACAACAGAGTTACACTCCAACCCAAACAACAGAGTTACACTCCAACCCCACAGCCCCACTGTAACCTAAACAACAGAGTTACACTCCAACCTAAACAACAGAGTTACACTCCAACCTAAACAACAGAGTTACACTCCAACCTAAACAACAGAGTTACACTCCAACCCAAACAACAGAGTTACACTCCAACCCCACAGCCCCACTGTAACCTAAACAACAGAGTTACACTCCAACCTAAACAACAGAGTTACACTCCAACCTAAACAACAGAGTTACACTCCAACCTCACAGCCCCACTGTAACCTAAACAACAGAGTTACACTCCAACCCAAACAACAGAGTTACACTCCAACCCCACAGCCCCACTGTAACCTAAACAACAGAGTTACACTCCAACCTAAACAACAGAGTTACACTCCAACCTAAACAACAGAGTTACACTCCAACCTAAACAACAGAGTTACACTCCAACCTAAACAACAGAGTTACACTCCAACCTAAACAACAGTTACACTCCAACCTAAACAACAGAGTTACACTCCAACCTAAACAACAGAGTTACACTCCAACCCCACAGCCCCACTGTAACCTAAACAACAGAGTTACACTCCAACCTAAACAACAGAGTTACACTCCAACCTAAACAACAGAGTTACACTCCAACCTAAACAACAGAGTTACACTCCAACCTAAGCAACAGAGTTACACTCCAACATTAACAACAGAGTTACACTCCAACATAAACAACAGAGTTACACTCCAACCTAAACAACAGAGTTACACTCCAACCTAAACAACAGAGTTACACTCCAACCCCACAGCCCCACTGTAACCTAAACAACAGAGTTACACTCCAACCTAAACAACAGAGTTACACTCCAACCCCACAGCCCCACTGTAACCTAAACAACAGAGTTACACTCCAACATAAACAACAGAGTTACACTCCAACCCAAACAACAGAGTTACACTCCAACATAAACAACAGAGTTACACTCCAACCTAAACAACAGAGTTACACTCCAACCTAAACAACAGAGTTACACTCCAACCTAAACAACAGAGTTACACTCCAACATAAACAACAGAGTTACACTCCAACCTAAACAACAGAGTTACACTCCAACATAAACAACAGAGTTACACTCCAACATGAACAACAGAGTTACACTCCAACCTAAACAACAGAGTTACACTCCAACCCCACTGTAACCTAAACAACAGAGTTACACTCCAACCCCACTGTAACCTAAACAACAGAGTTACACTCCAACCTAAACAACAGAGTTACACTCCAACCCAATAATTAAAAATGTCACACAACCAGAGAGCCAGTCTGTCTGAAAGGGCAGAGTAGGACACAGTGGGACAGTGTGCTCTGAATGTCTTTACACTGATCCATGGTACTATACTAATAGAGACCACAGGACTAGGAATGTCTTTACACTGATCCATGGTACTGTACTAATAGAGACAACAGGACTAGGAATGTCTTTACACTGATCCATGGTACCGTACTAATAGAGACAACAGGACTAGGAATGTCTTTACACTGATCCATGGTACCGTACTAATAGAGACAACAGGACTAGGAATGTCTTTACACTGATCCATGGTACTGTACTAATAGAGACAACAGGACTAGGAATGTCTTTACACTGATCCATGGTACTATACTAATAGAGACAACAGGACTAGGAATGTCTTTACACTAATCCATGGTACTGTACAAATAGAGACAACAGGACTAGGAATGTCTTTACACTGATCCATGGTACTATACTAATAGAGACAACAGGACTAGGAATGTCTTTACACTGATCCATGGTACTGTACTAATAGAGACAACAGGACTAGGAATGTCTTTACACTGATCCATGGTACCGTACTAATAGAGACAACAGGACTAGGAATGTCTTTACACTGATCCATGGTACTATACTAATAGAGACAACAGGACTAGGAATGTCTTTACACTGATCCATGGTACTGTACTAATAGAGACAACAGGACTAGGAAAGTCTTTACACTGATCCATGGTACTGTACTAATAGAGACAACAGGACTAGGAATGTCTTTACACTGATCCATGGTACTGTACTAATAGAGACAACAGGACTAGGAATGTCTTTACACTGATCCATGGTACTGTACTAATAGAGACAACAGGACTAGGAATGTCTTTACACTGATCCATGGTACTGTACTAATAGAGACAACAGGACTAGGAATGTCTTTACACTGATCCATGGTACTGTACTAATAGAGACAACAGGACTAGGAATGTCTTTACACTGATCCATGGTACTATACTAATAGAGACAACAGGACTAGGAATGTCTTTACACTAATCCATGGTACTGTACAAATAGAGACAACAGGACTAGGAATGTCTTTACACTGATCCATGGTACTATACTAATAGAGACAACGGGATTGAGAGCTTGTCTTCTCTGTGTTTCTGCTGTCATCATATTCTATGTTAGGAGAATCAACATCAGAGAGCAAGAGAGAGACACATAAAAGAGGAGAGTGATACTCACCATTAATGCAAATTCAGTACCTAAGCCAGAGTAGTGATGTCATTATGCCAGTCACACAGTGCTACAGGATTTGATTTCTATGTTAATGCAAAGCATCTTAAGGCTGCCTGCCTCCCCAGGCTGAGGTGGAATGATTCACACACCAGGAAATAAAGGCAATAGTACCACAGATGAATTACTATGGAGATGAACACAACAGGATCCTTCCATCAGGAAGTAGTCCCACAGATGAATTACTATGGAGTTGAACACAACAGGATCCTTCCATCAGGAAGTAGTCCCACAGATGAATTAGTATGGAGTTGAACACAACAGGATCCTTCCATCAGGAAGTAGTCCCACAGATGAATTAGTATTGAGATGAACACAACAGGATCCTTCCATCAGGAAGTAGTCCCACAGATGAATTACTATGGAGTTGAACACAACAGGATCCTTCCATCAGGAAGTAGTCCCACAGATGAATTAGTATGGAGTTGAACACAACAGGATCCTTCCATCAGGAAGTAGTCCCACAGATTAATTAGTATTGAGATGAACACAACAGGATCCTTCCATCAGGAAGTAGTCCCACAGATGAATTAGTATTGAGATGAACACAACAGGATCCTTCCATCAGGAAGTAGTCCCACAGATGAATTAGTATTGAGATGAACACAGCCTTACCCAATCTCATCTCTACACCAGTATCCAGTGTTCTAGAGTCAGTCTTTTTACAGTCATTTGAATGGTTGTAAAAACCAATAGGGACATGATTGTGTAACAGCTTTCAGGCAATATGCAGCTAGGTCTAAAAATACAAGAGTCAAGGTTGGTACAGAGGTAAAATGGCATGAGCACACACACACACACACACACACACACAATGAGCAAATAAAATGTGACTGTAGTCTATTTCCTGTTCTGTGTCAGTTGAGTTTACAATTATTGTCAGCTGATGCAAACAAACAAACAAACAGATATTGACAAACAACACACTGCAATACAATTCCATCAAGCCTCATCAGTGAGTAATAATGTGAGCTGTATGTAAGTCACTGAATATGAACTCTAATCTGAAGCATGATGGTTTTGTTTGGATTTAACGAGACACTTTAATCAAGATGCCCTGGAGTTATTAAACAGCAGGCCGTAAACAATGACTAGAGAAAAGAAATGTGAGCTTCTTATTGCAGGCTGGGCAGCCAGAAAGAGACCTTTCTCTGTTTCACACATACACACACACACGTGCATGCACACGCACACACACACACACACGCATGCACGCACACACACACACACACACACACACACACACACACACACACACACACACACACACACACACACACACACACACACACACACACACACACACACACACACACACACACACACACACACACACACACACACACACACACACACACACACACACACAAAACCCTTTGTTTCTTTGCCTGCCTTCCTACAGACAATACCCAACACTAGGACCACAGAGTCAGCTGAGGCTATAGGGGCTTATGGCTTATAGGGCCATGGAAAGAGTTAGCTGAGGCTATAGGGGACATGGAAAGAGTTAGCTGAGGCTATAGGGACCATGGAAAGAGTTAGCTGAGGCTATATGGACCATGGAAAGAGTTAGCTTAGGCTATAGGGGACATGGAAATAGGGGCCATGAAAATGAGCAGAGTGAAGAGTCATCAGTGAGTCAGTGACGTGACATACAGTATCACCCCAACCCCAGGCCGGGCTCACCAACAGACATAAAGCCAAGACCCCAGAGAGCAGCTTATCTGGTGTAAGATACAAATGACAGGAGAGAGAGAGAGAGAGAGAGAGAGAGAGAGAGAGAGAGAGCGAGGAAAAGACAAAGAAACAGGGAGACAGATGGAGGGAGAAATGAGAAAGAGGGGAATGAGAAAAGGCAAGCGAGAGTTGACAAGGGAGAGTTGGCATGGTAGAGCAAACAGAGGAGGTCTGAATGTCTAGGAAGTCTGAGAGTATAGATCCATCCACACACAGCTACAGAGAGAGAACACAGCATTGGGCCCTTCCTGTTATTAGTATCACCAAAGGAAAATGATTTTCTCCTTAGGTCGCCTAGTGATACATCTAATTTGGGACTCCTTTTCAGAAGAACCTTGCTCCTAGGCAGGAGAATCAACGAGCACAGAGATGACTTCACACAGTCACACTGCTACTATTGTTTGCATCCACTTCTAGTCTACCACAGAAACATACACACACACACACACAGACACACACACACACAGTCATCAGCCCATGGCCGTTGTATTATTATTGGTATTTCCCTAAACTATCTAGGAGAGGATACAGTAGCTGATTGAAAGACCACACAATGATATTGCTGACAGTGGACAATCACAAGACGCTGGCTTTAGACACGTGATCTGTTCAGGATAGAACCTCATGGGCTCAGGCCAAAAGTAGTGCACTATATTGGGAATTAGGATGTCACTTCAGACCCAGACTTCCTTTTCCCCCAAAACATGGATCCCAACACAGATCAATGACCCACAGTTAAATTCCCTGTTTTACATGTAGTCCTGTGTTTACATTTACATTAGTCATTTAGCAGACGCTGTCATCCAGAGAGACTTATAGGAGCAATTAGGGTTCAGTGCCTTGCTCTCGTTTCATAAACACACACTGAAATTAAGATCAGTGTTGTGATAACTCAGAGTTACTACACTGTATATCTAACAGAGACACCATGTCAGACACTGTATCTAACCACAGAGACACCATGTCAGACACTGTATCTAACAACAGAGACACCATGTCAGACACTGTATCTAACTACAGAGACACCATGTCAGACACTGTATCTAACAACATAGACACCATGTCAGACACTGTATCTAACAACAGAGACACCATGTCAGACACTGTATCTAACCACAGAGACACCATGTCAGACACTGTATCTAACAACAGAGACACCATGTCAGACACTGTATCTAACTACAGAGACACCATGTCAGACACTGTATCTAACCACAGAGACACCATGTCAGACACTGTATCTAACAACAGAGACACCATGTCAGACACTGTATCTAACTACAGAGACACCATGTCAGACACTGTATCTAACAACATAGACACCATGTCAGACACTGTATCTAACAACAGAGACACCATGTCAGACACTGTATCTAACCACAGAGACACCATGTCAGACACTGTATCTAACCACAGAGACACCATGTCAGACACTGTATCTAACCACAGAGACACCATGTCAGACACTGTATCTAACAACAGAGACACCATGTCAGACACTGTATCTAACCACAGAGAAACCATGTCAGACACTGTATCTAACCACAGAGACACCATGTCAGACACTGTATCTAACCACAGAGACACCATGTCAGACACTGTATCTAACAACAGAGACACCATGTCAGACACTGTATCTAACTACAGAGACACCATGTCAGACACTGTATCTAACAACATAGACACCATGTCAGACACTGTATCTAACAACAGAGACACCATGTCAGACACTGTATCTAACCACAGAGACACCATGTCAGACACTGTATCTAACCACAGAGACACCATGTCAGACACTGTATCTAACAACAGAGACACCATGTCAGACACTGTATCTAACAACATAGACACCATGTCAGACACTGTATCTAACAACATAGACACCATGTCAGACACTGTATCTAACCACAGAGACACCACGTCAGACACTGTATCTAACCACAGAGACACCATGTCAGACACTGTATCTAATCACAGAGACACCATGTCAGACACTGTATCTAATCACAGAGACACCATGTCAGACACTGTATCTAACAACAGAGACACCATGTCAGACACTGTATCTAACCACAGAGACACCATGTCAGACACTGTATCTAACAACAGAGACACCATGTCAGACACTGTATCTAACAACAGAGACACCATGTCAGACACTGTATCTAACCACAGAGACACCATGTCAGACACTGTATCTAACCACAGAGACACCATGTCAGACACTGTATCTAATCACAGAGACACCATGTCAGACACTGTATCTAACAACAGAGACACCATGTCAGACACTGTATCTAACCACAGAGACACCATGTCAGACACTGTATCTAACCACAGAGACACCATGTCAGACACTGTATCTAACAACAGAGACACCATGTCAGACACTGTATCTAACCACAGAGACACCATGTCAGACACTGTATCTAACAACAGAGACACCATGTCAGACACTGTATCTAACAACAGAGACACCATGTCAGACACTGTATCTAACCACAGAGACACCATGTCAGACACTGTATCTAACCACAGAGACACCATGTCAGACACTGTATCTAATCACAGAGACACCATGTCAGACACTGTATCTAATCACAGAGACACCATGTCAGACACTGTATCTAACAACAGAGGCACCATGTCAGACACTGTATCTAACAACAGAGACACCATGTCAGACACTGTATCTAACCACAGAGAAACCATGTCAGACACTGTATCTAACCACAGAGACACCATGTCAGACACTGTATCTAACCACAGAGACACCATGTCAGACACTGTATCTAACCACAGAGACACCACGTCAGACACTGTATCTAACCACAGAGACACCATGTCAGACACTGTATCTAACCACAGAGACACCATGTCAGACACTGTATCTAACCACAGAGACACCATGTCAGACACTGTATCTAACCACAGAGACACCATGTCAGACACTGTATCTAACAACAGAGGCGTCTGACATGGTGTCTCTACTACCTGATATCCACTCTGATATTATCTGGTCTCTATTCAGCCAGACAGACTACAACAACACCAGCAGGAAGCAACAAGGCAGACTCTTCTCCTACCTCCCTCCACTCCCTAAGCCAAGCACTTCAACTTGCATTAGGGGTTAGTGAGTGGAAGGAAATGGTATTGACTCAACGGCCACTAGCTATTTGACACAGCAGTATGAACTGAGACAGAGGTGAGGTGTACTGGGGTGAAAGGTGATTGAATGTGTGTGTGCACATGTCTGGAGGGAAGCACAGTGACTGCTTCACCTACAGCAGACTCTTCCAAATGTGTTATTGTGTGTCTGACAGACTGCAACAACAAACACAGAGGAAAGACCAACAGCATAGCTTTCTGTTTAAAGGGTTATAACAAATACAGCAGGGGTAAACATGTTGATGTTCAGGTGTGAAGTCCTCTCCAATATCCCTCTTGTCACACAGCATGGCAGTAAGGTGAATCAGGGGGAAGCTAGCTGTAGAGTGCTGAGATCAGTCTTTAACTATTCCCCACTACCTCTCTTCTCTCTACCTCTCTTCTCTCTCCAGTCACTGTTCTGAGATCAGTCTTTAACTATTCCCCGCTACCTCTCTTCTCTCTCCAGTCACTGTGCTGAGATCAGTCTTTAACTATTCCCCACTACCTCTCTTCTCTCTCCAGTCACTGTGCTGAGATCAGTCTTTAACTATTCCCCACTACTCTCTTCTCTTTCTTCTCTCTCCAGTCACTGTGCTGAGATCAGTCTTTAACTATACCCCACTACCTCTCTTCTCTTTCTTCTCTCTCCAGTCACTGTGCTGAGATCAGTCTTTAACTATACCCCACTACCTCTCTTCTCTCTCCAGTCACTGTGCTGAGATCAGTCTTTAACTATACCCCACTACCTCTCTTCTCTCTCCAGTCACTGTGCTGAGATCAGTCTAACTATACCCCACTACCTCTCTTCTCTCTCCAGTCACTGTGCTGAGATCAGTCTAACTATTCCCCACTACCTCTCTTCTCTCTCCAGTCACTGTGCTGAGATCAGTCTAACTATTCCCCCTACCTCTCTTCTCTCTCTTCTCTCTCCAGTCAGTGTGCTGAGATCAGTCTAACTATTCCCCCTACCTCTCTTCTCTCTCTTCTCTCTCCAGTCAGTGTGCTGAGTAATCGTGTTGTTTCATCCTGTATCACTGACACAAGGTGTATTTGAATGCAGGTCAGTGATGCCTGTAGAAATGTCAGTTTGGTTCATGGAAATGAGGATGTGGAGGGACAGAGAGTCCCAGACGCAGTTTGCATGTGGTGCTGTGTGTGTGTGCATGTGTGGGAGTGTGTGTGTTCTCTGTGATTTCTACTAGCCAGGGGCATCAGGTCATGCAACAGTGAGCCCAGGGCCAGAAACAGCGGGCAAATGACAGGACTGACTACTCAAGCCTGACAGCATACAAATACTGCTAATGACAAATCCTATTGTCCTGATCCATGATTGTTTTACTAACCAGTCCAGGTGCTTGTGGCCATTAAAGTCACTAGAACAGGGAGCAGCAGGAACATTATGTACTGTCCTCTGGTCATCCATTAAGTGTCTATTGTTAGTGATGTAGAAGCCAAGGAAATGCACACCTATTTAGGCGAGGTGCTGGCTAGCGGAGTGGAACACCTATTTAGGCGAGGTGCTGGCTAGCGGAGTGGAACATCTATTTAGGCGAGGTGCTGGCTAGCGGAGTGGAACATCTATTTAGGCGAGGTGCTGGCTAGCGGAGTGGAACACCTATTTAGGCGAGGTGCTGGCTAGCGGAGTGGAACACCTATTTAGGCGAGGTGCTGGCTAGCGGAGTGGAACACCTATTTAGGCGAGGTGCTGGCTAGCGGAGTGGAACACCTATTTAGGCGAGGTGCTGGCTAGCGGAGTGGAACACCTATTTAGGCGAGGTGCTGGCTAGCGGAGTGAAACACCTATTTAGGCGAGGTGCTGGCTAGCAGAGTGGAACACCTATTTAGGCGAGGTGCTGGCTAGCGGAGTGGAACACCTATTTAGGCGAGGTGCTGGCTAGTGGAGTGGAACACCTATTTAGGCGAGGTGCTGGCTAACGGAGTGGAACACCTATTTAGGCGAGGTGCTGGCTAGCGGAGTGAAACACCTATTTAGGCGAGGTGCTGGCTAGCGGAGTGGAACACCTATTTAGGCGAGGTGCTGGCTAGCGGAGTGGAACACCTATTTAGGCGAGGTGCTGGCTAGCGGAGTGGAACACCTATTTAGGCAAGTGCTGGCTAGCAGAGTGGAACACCTATTTAGGCGAGGTGCTGGCTAGCGGAGTGGAACACCTATTTAGGCGAGGTGCTGGCTAGCGGAGTGGAACACCTATTTAGGCGAGGTGCTGGCTAGCGGAGTGGAACACCTATTTAGGCAAGTGCTGGCTAGCAGAGTGGAACACCTATTTAGTCGAGGTGCTGACTAGCGGAGTGGAACACCTATTTAGGCGAGGTGCTGGCTAGCGGAGTGGAACACCTATTTAGGCGAGGTGCTGGCTAGCGGAGTGGAACACCTATTTAGGCGAGGTGCTGGCTAGCGGAGTGGAACACCTATTTAGGCGAGGTGCTGACTAGCGGAGTGGAACACCTATTTAGGCGAGGTGCTGGCTAGCGGAGTGGAACACCTATTTAGGCGAGGTGCTGGCTAGCGGAGTGAAACACCTATTTAGGCGAGGTGCTGGCTAGCGGAGTGGAACACCTATTTAGGCGAGGTGCTGGCTAGCGGAGTGGAACACCTATTTAGGCGAGGTGCTGGCTAGCGGAGTGGAACACCTATTTAGGCAAGTGCTGGCTAGCAGAGTGGAACACCTATTTAGTCGAGGTGCTGACTAGCGGAGTGGAACACCTATTTAGGCGAGGTGCTGGCTAGCGGAGTGGAACACCTATTTAGGCGAGGTGCTGGCTAGCGGAGTGGAACACCTATTTAGGCGAGGTGCTGGCTAGCGGAGTGGAACACCTATTTAGGCGAGGTGCTGGCTAGCGGAGTGGAACACCTATTTAGGCGAGGTGCTGGCTAGCGGAGTGGAACACCTATTTAGGCGAGGTGCTGGCTAGCGGAGTGGAACACCTATTTAGGCGAGGTGCTGGCTAGCGGAGTGAACACTTAAAAAAAGTAAAGGAGAGCCGCACACTCTAGGAGCTCAGATGCAAAAATATTTCTGTCCAAAGTTTGGACAGACAAGCTGTCTTCATCAGGGTATATACATGTACCTGAATGAACAATGTCAGAGCACTTCAGAGGGACATGTCACAAGGGGTTATTCACTGTGTGTACTGGCCTGAGATCAGTCAACAAAAACACACCTTTTTTACAAAGGACATAATCCTGTCCCCACATGCAGGCCAGAGGACACAGGGACACGCAGTGTACAAATTGTTAGGCCTGATCTAAGCATTATAACCACCTCCTCTTCCTCTTGACCAATAACGTGATACCCCAGTCCTAATAGCCCACATGGATCAACTGAAGGTCCATTGCCTCCAGCAGCAGAGAAATGGCCAGACAGACCACTTTAACCTCTGGTCTTAATGAGAGATGAGCTCGAAGCAAGACTATGGCCTTCAAGGCCTTCAGGGCCTGGGGAGCGGGTAGACACTCCTGCCCACTTTGGATGATCGATCTGGGGACCCCTTAGCCTTAGGGCTGACTGGAGGCCTGGCCTTGAGCAAGCTAAGCTGGTATGGCCTGGCCTCTGACTATTCTGACAAGGCTTCTAGCATTTATGTAAGAAAGACATTAGATACACAGGGATTAGTACAGGAGGCACAGCTGTTGGTCAAAGGCAGTGCACTCTGCAGGGAATTGGGTGCCATTTGGCATGCAGACCTTGATTTCTGTGAACTAAAGAGAGCCTACACAGTCTCCAGTACCAGATAGATATATTAAACTGTCTCCAGTACCAGATATATATATTAAACAGTCTCCAGTATCAGATATATATATTAAACCGTCTCCAGTACCAGATAGATATATTAAACAGACTCCAGTACCAGATATATATATTAAACAGTCTCCAGTACCAGATAGATATATTAAACAGTCTCCAGTACCAGATATATATATTAAACAGTCTCCAGTACCAGATATATATATTAAACAGTCTCCAGTACCAGATAGATATATTAAACAGTCTCCAGTACCAGATAGATATATTAAACAGTATCCAGTACCAGATAGATATATTAAACCGTCTCCAGTACCAGATAGATATATTTAACAGTCTCCAGTACCAGATATATATATTAAACAGTCTCCAGTACCAGATATATATATTAAACAGTCTCCAGTACCAGATAGATATATTAAACAGTCTCCAGTACCAGATAGATATATTAAACAGTCTCCAGTACCAGATAGATATATTAAACAGTATCCAGCACCAGGTAGATATGTTAAACAGTCTCCAGTACCAGATAGATATATTAAACAGTCTCCAGGACCAGATAGATATATTAAACAGTCTCCAGTACCAGATAGATAGGTCAGACAGTCTCCAGTACCAGATAGATATATTAAACAGTATCCAGTACCAGATAGATAGATCAGACAGTCTCCAGTACCAGATAGATATATTAAACAGTCTCCAGTACCAGATAGATATATTAAACAGTCTCCAGTACCAGATATATTAAACAGTCTCCAGGATCAGATAGATATATTAAACAGTCTCCAGTACCAGATAGATATATTAAACAGTCTCCAGTACCAGATATATATATTAAACAGTATCCAGTACCAGATAGATATATTAAACAGTATCCAGTACCAGATAGATATATTAAACAGTATCCAGTACCAGATAGATATATTAAACAGTATCCAGTACCAGATAGATATATTAAACAGTATCCAGTACCAGATAGATAGGTCAGACAGTCTCCAGTACCAGATAGATATATTAAACAGTATCCAGTACCAGATAGATATATTAAACAGTCTCCAGTACCAGATAGATAGGTCAGACAGTCTCCAGTACCAGATAGATATATTAAACAGTATCCAGTACCAGATAGATATATTAAACAGTCTCCAGTACCAGATAGATATATTAAACAGTATCCAGTACCAGATAGATAGGTCAGACAGTCTCCAGTACCAGATAGATATATTAAACAGTCTCCAGTACCAGATAGATATATTAAACAGTCTCCAGTACCAGATAGATATATTAAACAGTCTCCAGCACCAGATAGATATATTAAACAGTCTCCAGTACCAGATAGATATATTAAACAGTATCCAGTACCAGATAGATATATTAAACAGTATCCAGTACCAGATAGATATATTAAACAGTATCCAGCACCAGGTAGATATGTTAAACAGTCTCCAGTACCAGATAGATATATTAAACAGTATCCAGTACCAGCTAGATATATTAAACAGTCTCCAGTACCAGATAGATAGGTCAGACAGTCTCCAGTACCAGATAGATATATTAAACAGTATCCAGTACCAGATAGATATATTAAACAGTCTCCAGTACCAGATATATATATTAAACAGTCTCCAGTACCAGATATATTAAACAGTCTCCAGTATCAGATAGATATATTAAACAGTCTCCAGTACCAGATAGATAGGTCAGACAGTCTCCAGTACCAGATAGATATATTAAACAGTATCCAGTACCAGATAGATAGATCAGACAGTCTCCAGTACCAGATAGATATATTAAACAGTATCCAGTACCAGCTAGATATATTAAACAGTCTCCAGTACCAGATAGATAGGTCAGACAGTCTCCAGTACCAGATAGATATATTAAACAGTCTCCAGTACCAGATATATATATTAAACAGTATCCAGTACCAGATATATTAAACAGTCTCCAGTATCAGATAGATATATTAAACAGTATCCAGTACCAGATAGATATATTAAACCGTCTCCAGTACCAGATAGATATATTAAACAGTATCCAGTACCAGATAGATAGGTCAGACAGTCTCCAGTACCAGATAGATATATTAAACAGTCTCCAGTACCAGATATATATATTAAACAGTCTCCAGTACCAGATAGATAGATCAGACAGTCTCCAGTACCAGATAGATATATTAAACAGTCTCCAGTACCAGATAGATATATTAAACAGTCTCCAGTACCAGATATATATATTAAACAGTATCCAGTACCAGATATATTAAACAGTCTCCAGTACCAGATATATTAAACAGTCTCCAGTATCAGATAGATATATTAAACAGTCTCCAGTACCAGATAGATATATTAAACAGTCTCCAGTACCAGATAGATATATTAAACAGTCTCCAGTACCAGATAGATATATTAAACAGTCTCCAGTACCAGATAGATAGATCAGACAGTCTCCAGTACCAGATAGATATATTAAACAGTATCCAGTACCAGATAGATATATTAAACAGTCTCCAGTACCAGATAGATATATTAAACAGTCTCCAGTACCAGATAGATAGGTCAGACAGTCTCCAGTACCAGATAGATATATTAAACAGTATCCAGTACCAGATAGATATATTAAACAGTCTCCAGTACCAGATAGATATATTAAACAGTCTCCAGTACCAGATATATTAAACAGTCTCCAGTACCAGATAGATATATTAAACAGTCTCCAGTACCAGATAGATATATTAAACAGTCTCCAGTACCAGATAGATATATTAAACAGTATCCAGTACCAGATAGATATATTAAACAGTCTCCAGTACCAGATAGATATATTAAACAGTCTCCAGTACCAGATAGATATATTAAGCAGTCTCCAGTATCAGATAGATATATTAAACAGTCTCCAGTACCAGATAGATATATTAAACAGTATCCAGTACCAGATGGATATATTAAACAGTATCCAGTACCAGATAGATATATTAAACAGTATCCAGTACCAGATATATATATTAAACAGTCTCCAGTACCAGATAGATATATTAAACAGTATCCAGTACCAGATAGATAGGTCAGACAGTCTCCAGTACCAGATAGAGAGGTCAGACAGTCTCCAGTACCAGATAGATATATTAAACAGTATCCAGTACCAGATAGATATATTAAACAGTATCCAGTACCAGATAGATAGGTCAGACAGTCTCCAGTACCAGATAGATATATTAAACAGTCTCCAGTACCAGATATATATATTAAACAGTACCCAGTACCAGATAGATATATTAAACAGTCTCCAGTACCAGATAGATAGGTCAGACAGTCTCCAGTACCAGATAGATATATTAAACAGTCTCCAGTACCAGATAGATATATTAAACAGTCTCCAGTACCAGATAGATAGGTCAAACAGTCTCCAGTACCAGATAGATATATTAAACAGTCTCCAGTACCAGATATATATATTAAACAGTCTCCAGTACCAGATAGATAGGTCAGACAGTCTCCAGTACCAGATAGATATATTAAACAGTCTCCAGTACCAGATAGATATATTAAACAGTCTCCAGTACCAGATAGATATATTAAACAGTCTCCAGCACCAGATAGATATATTAAACAGTCTCCAGTACCAGATATATATATTAAACAGTATCCAGTACCAGATAGATAGGTCAGACAGTCTCCAGTACCAGATAGATATATTAAACAGTCTCCAGTACCAGATAGATATATTAAACAGTCTCCAGTATCAGGTAGATATATTAAACAGTATCCAGTACCAGATAGATATATTAAACAGTCTCCAGGACCAGATAGCTATATTAAACAGTATCCAGTACCAGATAGATAGGCCTACAGGAGACAGAGCTATTGGCTTTGAGTTGGGATGGGCTCTCCCAGACAGTACATCACAGTGTCTGGATTTCCTGGAGACACAGGAAGTGGTACATCTGTTGGCTTTGAGTTGGGATGGGCTCTCCCAGACAGTACATCACAGTGTCTGGATTTCCTGGAGACACAGGAAGTGGTACATCTGTTGGCTTTGAGTTGGGATGGTCTCTCCCAGACAGTACATCACAGTGTCTGGGTTTCCAGGAGACACAGGACGTGATCTGTTACCGCCACCAGATAAACATTTATTCCATATATTTTTTTCATCTGTGAGGAATGAAATGATGCAGTGTTTTTAACACTACAGGCATGTGCTGTGAGTGGAGACTTTGCATGTGAAGGGACAACACACAGCACATGGAACGTGACTACAGTGGTGCTATCTCTATCTCCATCTCTCTCTGTCTTTCTGTCTCAGTGCACATCTGTCTGCGCAGAACACACACACAAACTATTCAAAACCCACGAGACAGTGGCTCACACACACACACACACACACACACACACACACACACACACACACACACACACACACACTCACCACTCACTCACTCACTCACTCACTCACTCACTCACTCACTCACTCACTCACTCACTCACTCACTCTGTGTGCAGACCTGTAGTCTCCAAGAGCCCATCTCTCTGAAAAATACCCTTCAGTCACAAACGCTGTGGCAGCTCTTCACAGTCCCACTGCTTTAGAAGAGATACTATCAGGGCAAGGACAAAGAGCAGCCAGACATACAGCAGCCAGACATACAGCAGCCAGACATACTGTACTGCAGCCAGACGTACTGCAGCCAGACATACAGCACTGCAGCCAGACATACTGCAGCCAGGCATACTGTACTGCAGCCAGATGTACTGCAGCCAGGCATACTGTACTGCAGCCAGACGTACTGCAGCCAGACATACAGCACTGCAGCCAGACATACTGCAGCCAGGCATACTGTACTGCAGCCAGATGTACTGCAGCCAGGCATACTGTACTGCAGCCAGATGTACTGCAGCCAGACATACTGCAGCCAGACAAACTGTACTGCAGCCAGACATACTGCAGCCAGCCATACTGAACTGCAGCCAGACCTACAGCAGCCAGACATACTGTTCTGCAGCCAGACATACTGTACTGCAACCAGACATACTGCAGCCAGGCATACTGCAGCCAGGCATACTGTACTGCAGCCAGACATACTGCACTGCAGCCAGACATACTGCAACCAGACATACTGCAGCCAGGCATACTGTACTGCAACCAGACATACTGCAGCCAGGCATACTGTTCTGCAGCCAGACATACTGTTCTGCAGCCAGACAAACTGTACTGCAGCCAGACATACTGTACTGCAACCAGACATACTGCAGCCAGACAAACTGTTCTGCAGCCAGACAAACTGTACTGCAGCCAGACAAACTGTACTGCAACCAGACATACTGTACTGCAACCAGACATACTGCAGCCAGACATACTGCAGCTAGACATACTGCAGCCAGATATACTGTACAGCAGCCAGATATACTGTACAGCAGCCAGACATACTGATCTACAGCCAGACATACTGATCTACAGCCAGACATACTGTTCTGCAGCCAGACATACTGTACAGTAGCCAGACATACTGTACAGCAGCCAGACATACTGTACTGCAGCCAGACATTCTGTACTGCAGCCAGACATACTGCATCCAGACATACTATACTGCAGCCAGACATAATGCAGCCAGACATACTGTACTGCAGCCAGACATACTGTACTGCAGCCAGACATACTGCAGCCAGACATACTGTACTGCAGCCAGACATACTGCAGCCAGACATACTGTACTGCAGCCAGACATACTGCAGCCAGACAAACTGTACTGCAGCCAGACATACTGTACTGCAGCCTGACATACTGCAGCCTGACATATTGTACTGCAGCCAGACATACTGCAGCATGATATACTGCAGCCAGACATACTGTACTGCAGCCTGACATACTGTACTGCAGCCTGACATACTGCACTGCAGCCTGACATACTGTACTGCAGCCTGACATACTGCAGCATGACATACTGTACTGCAGCCAGACATACTGCAGCATGACATACTGCAGCATGACATACTGCAGCCAGACATACTGCAGCCAGACATACTGCAGCCAGACACCGTGTTTATTATTGCTAGTTCAGTTCCACTACAAAATGTATGATTATAAATGTTAAAGTGTTCTGCTGCACTAAATGATCTTATCTTTTAGATCGATTCCAACAGTTAATTTAAATTGTTTCATTAAGCTGTTCACCTAAAGCCATGTAAGTAAATGCATGTTTTTTCCAGTTCCCAGAGAAACACCATGCTATAGCAATCTCTATGGCAACACCAGTCTTCACTTATTCTGAGGAAAAAATGTCTGTTTCCAATTGATGTTAGAGGAACCAATGTGTTCAACCTGATCTAGCAGAGGGTTAGAGGAACCAATGTGTTCAACCTGATCTAGTAGAGGGTTAGAGGAACCAATGTGTTCAACCTGATCTAGTAGAGGGTTAGAGGAACCAATGTGTTCAACCTGATCTAGCAGAGGGTTAGAGGAACCAATGTGTTCAACCTGATCTAGTAGAGGGTTAGAGGAACCAATGTGTTCAACCTGATCTAGTAGAGGGTTAGAGGAATGTGTTCAACCTGATCTAGTAGAGGGTTAGAGGAACCAATGTGTTCAACCTGATCTAGTAGAGGGTTAGAGGAACCAATGTGTTCAACCTGATCTAGTAGAGGGTTAGAGGAACCAATGTGTTCAACCTGATCTAGTAGAGGGTTAGAGGAACCAATGTGTTCAACCTGATCTAGTAGAGGGTTAGAGGAACCAATGTGTTCAACCTGATCTAGTAGAGGGTTAGAGGAACCAATGTGTTCAACCTGATCTAGTAGAGGGTTAGAGGAACCAATGTGTTCAACCTGATCTAGTAGAGGGTTAGAGGAACCAATGTGTTCAACCTGATCTAGTAGAGGGTTAGAGGAACCAATGTGTTCAACCTGATCTAGTAGAGGGTTAGAGGAACCAATGTGTTCAACCTGATCTAGTAGAGGGTTAGAGGAACCAATGTGTTCAACCTGATCTAGTAGAGGGTTAGAGGAACCAATGTGTTCAACCTGATCTAGTAGAGGGTTAGAGGAACCAATGTGTTCAACCTGATCTAGTAGAGGGTTAGAGGAACCAATGTGTTCAACCTGATCTAGTAGAGGGTTAGAGGAACCAATGTGTTCAACCTGATCTAGTAGAGGGTTAGAGGAACCAATGTGTTCAACCTGATCTAGTAGAGGGTTAGAGGAACCAATGTGTTCAACCTGATCTAGTAGAGGGTTAGAGGAACCAATGTGTTCAACCTGATCTAGTAGAGGGTTAGAGGAACCAATGTGTTCAACCTGATCTAGTAGAGGGTTAGAGGAACCAATGTGTTCAACCTGATCTAGTAGAGGGTTAGAGGAACCAATGTGTTCAACCTGATCTAGTAGAGGGTTAGAGGAACCAATGTGTTCAACCTGATCTAGTAGAGGGTTAGAGGAACCAATGTGTTCAACCTGATCTAGTAGAGGGTTAGAGGAACCAATGTGTTCAACCTGATCTAGTAGAGGGTTAGAGGAACCAATGTGTTCAACCTGATCTAGCAGAGGGTTAGAGGAACCAATGTGTTCAACCTGATCTAGTAGAGGGTTAGAGGAACCAATGTGTTCAACCTGATCTAGTAGAGGGTTAGAGGAACCAATGTGTTCAACCTGATCTAGCAGAGGGTTAGAGGAACCAATGTGTTCAACCTGATCTAGTAGAGGGTTAGAGGAATGTGTTCAACCTGATCTAGTAGAGGGTTAGAGGAACCAATGTGTTCAACCTGATCTAGTAGAGGGTTAGAGGAACCAATGTGTTCAACCTGATCTAGTAGAGGGTTAGAGGAACCAATGTGTTCAACCTGATCTAGTAGAGGGTTAGAGGAACCAATGTGTTCAACCTGATCTAGTAGAGGGTTAGAGGAATGTGTTCAACCTGATCTAGCAGAGGGTTAGAGGAACCAATGTGTTCAACCTGATCTAGTAGAGGGTTAGAGGAACCAATGTGTTCAACCTGATCTAGCAGAGGGTTAGAGGAACCAATGTGTTCAACCTGATCTAGTAGAGGGTTAGAGGAATGTGTTCAACCTGATCTAGTAGAGGGTTAGAGGAATGTGTTCAACCTGATCTAGTAGAGGGTTAGAGGAACCAATGTGTTCAACCTGATCTAGTAGAGGGTTAGAGGAACCAATGTGTTCAACCTGATCTAGCAGAGGGTTAGAGGAACCAATGTGTTCAACCTGATCTAGTAGAGGGTTAGAGGAACCAATGTGTTCAACCTGATCTAGCAGAGGGTTAGAGGAACCAATGTGTTCAACCTGATCTAGTAGAGGGTTAGAGGAACCAATGTGTTCAACCTGATCTAGTAGAGGGTTAGAGGAACCAATGTGTTCAACCTGATCTAGTAGAGGGTTAGAGGAACCAATGTGTTCAACCTGATCTAGTAGAGGGTTAGAGGAACCAATGTGTTCAACCTGATCTAGTAGAGGGTTAGAGGAACCAATGTGTTCAACCTGATCTAGTAGAGGGTTAGAGGAACCAATGTGTTCAACCTGATCTAGTAGAGGGTTAGAGGAACCAATGTGTTCAACCTGATCTAGTAGAGGGTTAGAGGAATGTGTTCAACCTGATCTAGTAGAGGGTTAGAGGAACCAATGTGTTCAACCTGATCTAGTAGAGGGTTAGAGGAACCAATGTGTTCAACCTGATCTAGTAGAGGGTTAGAGGAATGTGTTCAACCTGATCTAGCAGAGGGTTAGAGGAACCAATGTGTTCAACCTGATCTAGTAGAGGGTTAGAGGAATGTGTTCAACCTGATCTAGTAGAGGGTTAGAGGAACCAATGTGTTCAACCTGATCTAGCAGAGGGTTAGAGGAACCAATGTGTTCAACCTGATCTAGTAGAGGGTTAGAGGAATGTGTTCAACCTGATCTAGTAGAGGGTTAGAGGAACCAATGTGTTCAACCTGATCTAGCAGAGGGTTAGAGGAACCAATGTGTTCAACCTGATCTAGTAGAGGGTTAGAGGAACCAATGTGTTCAACCTGATCTAGTAGAGGGTTAGAGGAATGTGTTCAACCTGATCTAGTAGAGGGTTAGAGGAACCAATGTGTTCAACCTGATCTAGTAGAGGGTTAGAGGAACCAATGTGTTCAACCTGATCTAGTAGAGGGTTAGAGGAATGTGTTCAACCTGATCTAGTAGAGGGTTAGAGGAACCAATGTGTTCAACCTGATCTAGTAGAGGGTTAGAGGAACCAATGTGTTCAACCTGATCTAGCAGAGGGTTAGAGGAACCAATGTGTTCAACCTGATCTAGTAGAGGGTTAGAGGAACCAATGTGTTCAACCTGATCTAGCAGAGGGTTAGAGGAACCAATGTGTTCAACCTGATCTAGTAGAGGGTTAGAGGAACCAATGTGTTCAACCTGATCTAGTAGAGGGTTAGAGGAACCAATGTGTTCAACCTGATCTAGTAGAGGGTTAGAGGAACCAATGTGTTCAATCCGTCAATGCCTTACATATCCACTGTATCTGATACAGGCTATCAGTCAATACATTACATATCCACTGTATCTGATACAGGCTATCAGTCAATGCCTTAAAGTGTCACTGCAGTGGTTGAATGCAGGAGTGACACATGTCAGAGCTGTCGTAGGGGGACTGAGCCAGTGCCTGCTGGTTTTCCATGCAACAGAGAAAGTACACAGTACTCAAAACTAAAACAGTACTCAAAACTACTGTCGCATAAAATGCAACACTACCAAATATCCATTTTAAGGTGGCAGTGGAATGCTGTTTCCTGTACCAGCAGGCAATTCCAGTTCTTTGCTAAGTTAAATTGGAATCGAAGTCGGTATCAGGAGAGGATTTGGATGAGGGAAAATCAGGTTCCAAAACAATGGATTACAATGACGGTACAAGGAAGCCTGATGCAAACAGCACTCAGATGAGCAAATTGAAAAGGATATTGATAGTCAGACAAATTCTAGTCAATTCATCTATAATTCATTGTACTGTAGTCGTGTTTTTAAACCTCATCTGTGGACTGACTTTGGCATCCCGAGGCGGTGACAATGTGCATAGGCAATGAGGAAAAGAGACATTTTTGCATATCTGTGCAAGAGATAATAAATTATTTAAAAAAGTTATCTTACTGCCACAATCCTTGAGGGATTATCGTACATGCTAGACAGGACCTTGGCACACCAACCAGGCACATGTAGAGGTTGGACACAGTATACACTAGACAATGAGAGAGCCCTATATCATCATTTCAAACTCTAATTGAATAGGATGTCTAAGGTAATATAGGCCAGATTCACGTTCCAGATACATCTCCCAGAGCAGTTACCAAACACCTAGCGCTTTGGAAAGAAAGAAACAACAATCCCATGTGCAGTAGGACAACCCCTGTCATAAAGGATCCTACAGTGCAGTAGGACAACCCCTGTCATAAAGGACCCTACAGTGCAGTAGGACAACCCCTGTCATAAAGGACCCTACAGTGCAGTAGCACAACCCCTGTCATAAAGGATCCTACAGTGCAGTAGGACAACCCCTGTCATAAAGGACCCTACAGTGCAGTAGGACAACCCCTGTCATAAAGGATCCTACAGTGCAGTAGCACAACCCCTGTCATAAAGGATCCTACAGTGCAGTAGGACAACCCCTGTCATAAAGGATCCTACAGTGCAGTAGGACAACCCCTGTCATAAAGGACCCTACAGTGCAGTAGCACAACCCCTGTCATAAAGGATCCTACAGTGCAGTAGCACAACCCCTGTCATAAAGGATCCTACAGTGCAGTAGGACAACCCCTGTCATAAAGGACTCTACAGTGCAGTAGGACAACCCCTGTCATAAAGGATCCTACAGTGCAGTAGCACAACCCCTGTCATAAAGGATCCTACAGTGCAGTAGGACAACCCCTGTCATAAAGGATCCTACAGTGCAGTAGCACAACCCCTGTCATAAAGGATCCTACAGTGCAGTAGCACAACCCCTGTCATAAAGGACTCTACAGTGCAGTAGGACACCCCTGTCATAAAGGATCCTACAGTGCAGTAGCACAACCCCTGTCATAAAGGATCCTACAGTGCAGTAGGACAACCCCTGTCATAAAGGACCCTACAGTGCAGTAGGACAACCCCTGTCATAAAGCACCCTACAGTGCAGTAGGACAACCCCTGTCATAAAGGACTCTACAGTGCAGTAGGACAACCCCTGTCATAAAGGATCCTACAGTGCAGTAGGACAACCCCTGTCATAAAGGATCCTACAGTGCAGTAGGACAACCCCTGTCATAAAGGATCCTACAGTGCAGTAGGACAACCCCTGTCATAAAGGACCCTACAGTGCAGTAGGACAACCCCTGTCATAAAGGACTCTACAGTGCAGTAGGACAACCCCTGTCATAAAGGATCCTACAGTGCAGTAGGACAACCCCTGTCATAAAGGATCCTACAGTGCAGTAGGACAACCCCTGTCATAAAGGATCCTACAGTGCAGTAGCACAACCACTGTCATAAAGGACTCTACAGTGCAGTAGGACAACCCCTGTCATAAAGGATCCTACAGTGCAGTAGCACAACCCCTGTCATAAAGGATCCTACAGTGCAGTAGCACAACCCCTGTCATAAAGGACCCTACAGTGCAGTAGCACAACCCCTGTCATAAAGGACTCTACAGTGCAGTAGGACAACCCCTGTCATAAAGGATCCTACAGTGCAGTAGCACAACCCCTGTCATAAAGGATCCTACAGTGCAGTAGGACAACCCCTGTCATAAAGGATCCTACAGTGCAGTAGCACAACCCCTGTCATAAAGGATCCTACAGTGCAGTAGCACAACCCCTGTCATAAAGGACTCTACAGTGCAGTAGGACACCCCTGTCATAAAGGATCCTACAGTGCAGTAGCACAACCCCTGTCATAAAGGATCCTACAGTGCAGTAGGACAACCCCTGTCATAAAGGACCCTACAGTGCAGTAGGACAACCCCTGTCATAAAGCACCCTACAGTGCAGTAGGACAACCCCTGTCATAAAGGACTCTACAGTGCAGTAGGACAACCCCTGTCATAAAGGATCCTACAGTGCAGTAGGACAACCCCTGTCATAAAGGATCCTACAGTGCAGTAGGACAACCCCTGTCATAAAGGATCCTACAGTGCAGTAGGACAACCCCTGTCATAAAGGACCCTACAGTGCAGTAGGACAACCCCTGTCATAAAGGACTCTACAGTGCAGTAGGACAACCCCTGTCATAAAGGATCCTACAGTGCAGTAGGACAACCCCTGTCATAAAGGATCCTACAGTGCAGTAGGACAACCCCTGTCATAAAGGATCCTACAGTGCAGTAGCACAACCACTGTCATAAAGGACTCCTACAGTGCAGTAGGACAACCCCTGTCATAAAGGATCCTACAGTGCAGTAGCACAACCCCTGTCATAAAGGATCCTACAGTGCAGTAGCACAACCCCTGTCATAAAGGACCCTACAGTGCAGTAGCACAACCCCTGTCATAAAGGACTCTACAGTGCAGTAGGACAACCCCTGTCATAAAGGATCCTACAGTGCAGTAGGACAACCCCTGTCATAAAGGACCCTACAGTGCAGTAGGACAACCCCTGTCATAAAGGATCCTACAGTGCAGTAGCACAACCCCTGTCATAAAGGATCCTACAGTGCAGTAGCACAACCCCTGTCATAAAGGATCCTACAGTCTTGTAGCACAACCCCTGTCATAAAGGATCCTACAGTGCAGTAGCACAACCCCTGTCATAAAGGATCCTACAGTGCAGTAGCACAACCCCTGTCATAAAGGACTCCTACAGTCGCAGTAGCACAACCCCTGTCATAAAGGACCCTACAGTGCAATTGGACTACCCCTGTCATAAAGGACTCCTACAGTCGCAGTAGCACAACCCCTGTCATAAAGGACCCTACAGTGCAGTAGGACAACCCCTGTCATAAAGGACCCTACAGTCTTGTAGCACAACCCCTGTCATAAAGGATCCTACAGTGCAGTAGCACAACCCCTGTCATAAAGGATCCTACAGTGCAGTAGCACAACCCCTGTCATAAAGGATCCTACAGTGCAGTAGGACTACCCCTGTCATAAAGGACTCTACATCACAGTAGCACAACCCCTGTCATAAAGGACCCTACAGTGCAGTAGGACAACCCCTGTCATAAAGGATCCTACAGTGCAGTAGGACAACCCCTGTCATAAAGGACTCTACAGTGCAGTAGGACAACCCCTGTCATAAAGGACCCTACAGTGCAGTAGCACAACCCCTGTCATAAAGGATTCTACAGTGCAGTAGCACAACCCCTGTCATAAAGGATCCTACAGTGCAGTAGGACAACCCCTGTCATAAAGGATCCTACAGTGCAGTAGGACAACCCCTGTCATAAAGGATCCTACAGTGCAGTAGCACAACCCCTGTCATAAAGGATCCTACAGTGCAGTAGCACAACCCCTGTCATAAAGGATCCTACAGTGCAGTAGCACAACCCCTGTCATAAAGGATCCTACAGTGCAGTAGCATAACCCCTGTCATAAAGGACCCTACAGTGCAGTAGGACAACCCCTGTCATAAAGGATCCTACAGTGCAGTAGGACAACCCCTGTCATAAAGGATCCTACAGTGCAGTAGCACAACCCCTGTCATAAAGGACTCTACAGTTTATTTTACTATTTATATTTTTGACAACTTTTACATTTACTTCACTAAATAATGTACTTTTTAGTCCATATATTTTCCCTGACACACAAAAATTCTCATTACATGTTTAATACTTAGCAGGAGAAGAAAATAGTCTAATTCACACACTAATCAAGAGAACATCCCTGGTCATCCCTACTGCTCTGATCTGGCAGACTCACTAAACAGAGAACATCCCTGGTCATCCCTACTGCTCTGATCTGGCAGACTCACTAAACAGAGAACATCCCTGGTCATCCCTACTGCTCTGATCTGGCAGAATCACTAAACAGAGAACATCCCTGGTCATCCCTGTTCTGATCTGGCAGACTCACTAAACAGAGAACATCCCTGGTCATCCCTACTGTCTCTGATCTGGCAGACTCACTAAACAGAGAACATCCCTGGTCATCCCTACTGCTCTGATCTGGCAGACTCACTAAACAGAGAACATCCCTGGTCATCCCTACTGCTCTGATCTGGCAGAATCACTAAACAGAGAACATCCCTGGTCATCCCTGTTCTGATCTGGCAGACTCACTAAACAGAGAACATCCCTGGTCATCCCTACTGCTCTGATCTGGCAGAATCACTAAACAGAGAACATCCCTGGTCATCCCTACTGCTCTGATCTGGCAGACTCACTAAACACATGCTTCATGTTTAAACTATGTCTGAGTGTTGGAGTGTGCCCCTGGCTTTTCGTAAATAAAAACAAGAAAATGGTGCCGTCTGGTTTGCTTAATATAAAGAATTTGAAATGATTTATACTTTCACTTTTACTTTTGATACTTATGTATATTTTAGCAATTACATTTACTTTTGATCCTTAAGTATATTTAAAACCAAATACTTTGACTTTTTCTCAAGTAGGATTTTACTGGGTGACTTTCACTTTCACTTAAATCATTTTCTATTAAGGTATCTTTACTTTTACTCAAGTATGACAATTGGGTACTTTATCCACCACTGCTGTTTCCTAGCTGTATCATGTCTACTCTGCTACTGTAGCTGGTGGTATTATTTCATGTGTGTGTGTGATCCAACACTTACTCGACACTCCCAAGATATCTGGTCCCAGGACAGGTGTGACCTCACATAATAAGGGGAAGACAAGACACTACCGTGGGAAAACGATGTGATATCCATTCCACATCATTCAGTTACAGTCCCCTCACTACTGGTCCTATTGTGAAGTAATATATTCTATGGTGCAGTAGCAATGGCTGACCTGTTTCCCACTACAGTAGAAGTCCTTAATAGAGCTATATCTTTCAGCCAATACGCTCACATCAGACTAGCTCCTGCATAGAACAGGCTGTACAGACTGGAGCAGGTTTGACTTTGTTAAAGAACGTTCACGGTTTGCATGTTTCACTAAATAAAAGCGATGAGACTGAAGCAGAAAACGAGGTAACAATGAGGAAGGGGTTATTCTCTTCTAACAGGTGGATCAAACTACAGGAGTGAAAACAACAACAACTGTGAGACAGTCCTAACTGAGAGTGGGTAGACAGGCAGGCAGTGTGTTGCAAAGTGTTTACAGAGAGCTGGGTAAGGGTTAAGTAGGCTTTGTGACTAAGAGATCAGAGTGGAGGGAGAGGAGGAGAGAGAGGAGGAGAGAGAGTGGGCTGAGGGTAAATACCAGATCTGTCTCTGCAAGCCTGGGAAATACTGGGCACCAGCACCACGACACGGTGCACAGCAAAGCATACATCCAGCACACAACCATACGAACACAGCACAGCATACATCCAGCACACAACCAAACGAACACAGCACAGCATACATCCAGCACACAACCATACAAACACAGCACAGCATACATCCAGCACACAACCAAACGAACACAGCACAGCATACATCCAGCACACAACCATACAAACACAGCACAGCATACATCCAGCACACAACCATACGAACACAGCACAGCATACATCCAGCACACAACCATACAAACACAGCACAGCATACATCCAGCACACAACCATACGAACACAGCACAGCATACATCCAGCACACAACCATACGAACACAGCACAACCCAGTGTTTCCCAGCTCCAGTCCTCCAGTAACCCCAACAGTACTCTACAGCAGTGTTTCCCTCCTCCAGTACCCCAACAGTACTCTACAGCAGTGTTTCCCTCCTCCAGTAACCTCAACAGTACTCTACAGCAGTGTTTCCCTCCTCCAGTAACCACAACAGTACTCTACAGCAGTGTTTCCCTCCTCCAGTAACCTCAACAGTACTCTACAGCAGTGTTTCCCTCCTCCAGTAACCACAACAGTACTCTACAGCAGTGTTTCCCTCCTCCAGTAACCTTAACAGTACTCTACAGCAGTGTTTCCCTCCTCCAGTAACCTCAACAGTACTCTACAGCAGTGTTTCCCTCCTCCAGTACCCCAACAGTACTCTACAGCAGTGTTTCCCTCCTCCAGTAACCTCAACAGTACTCTACAGCAGTGTTTCCCTCCTCCAGTAACCTCAACAGTACTCTACAGCAGTGTTTCCCTCCTCCAGTATCCCCAACAGTACTCTACAGCAGTGTTTACCCCCTCCAGTATCCCCAACAGTACTCTACAGCAGTGTTTCCCTCCTCCAGTATCCCCAACAGTACTCTACAGCAGTGTTTCCCTCCTCCAGTACCCCAACAGTACTCTACAGCAGTGTTTCCCTCCTCCAGTAACCTCAACAGTACTCTACAGCAGTGTTTCCCTCCTCCAGTACCCCCAACAGTACTCTACAGCAGTTTCCCTCCTCCAGTAACCCCAACAGTACTCTACAGCAGTGTTTCCCTCCTCCAGTAACCCCAACAGTACTCTACAGCAGTGTTTCCCTCCTCCAGTAACCACAACAGTACTCTACAGAAGTGTTTCCCTCCTCCAGTCCTCCAATACCACCAGTCCACATTTTTGTTGTTGCCCCGGACAAACACACCTCATTCAACTCATTGAGGGCTTGATTAGTTGACAAGTTGAATCAGGTGTGCTTGTCTGGGCCTACAACAAAAATGTGTACTGTTGTGGTTACTGGAGGAGGGAAACACTGCTGTAGAGTACTGTTGAGGTTACTGGAGGAGGGAAACACTGCTGTAGAGTACTGTTGGGGGTACTGGAGGAGAGAAACACTGCTGTAGAGTACTGTTGGGGTACTGGAGGAGGGAAACACTGGCATACGCTACATACTGCTGCTCTTAGAAGGAACATGTAGGGAAATAAGGTTTCGTAATAACCAGCTGTCTTACTCTACAAACGAATGACAATATAATATATAGCCATTTTCCCGGACAAAGGTTAAGCCTAGACCTGGACCAAACAGCATTCTGAATGAGGAATCTCCAGGAAACATAACTGTGAAGAATAGAGAGTGATTAAGTTACAACTTCCACAGTTTTGGAGAGATTGTCTTTGTTATTTAAAAGGCCTATGAAAGCTAAAAAGACATGTGAAATAACCATGATGAATGTTCAGGTCAACCAGCCCAGCTGAGCATCAGACTAGCAGACTGACCCCTGGGTGTGTTATTCCTCCTCTGGCATCTCTTTCATTCAGATAGAAAAGCATGTCAGACATTCATCCATAATACATATGTCTGTCTGTCTGGGTGTTCCAAATGGCACCCCATTCCCTATATAGTCCACTACTTTAGACCAGAGCCCTATTCCCTATATAATGCACTACTTTTCACCAGAACCCTAGGGGCCCTGTTCAAGAGTAATGCACTCCATAGTGTAGATAATAGGGTACCATTTGGAACGGAGAGCATCTCTCCCAAAATAAAGCTTCCTGTTGGTCGCGGTCCAAGTCATTAAAAAAGGTAATTATCTGGGAAGCGCTGCAAAGTGTTAAAATTCACAATTTAATTGGGATATTGGAAGACAATGGGATGAGCCAAATAGTTCAAAGTAAGGGGAATAATTATGCCAAATAAATTCAGATAAGCAATTAGCTTTTATAATCTGATTCTCTCTCTCTCACAGCGGTGCAAACCAAGGAAAATCTGCACCCATGACACATTATCAACTACAAAGACTATACTGTTAACAGAAAATTCTACGTCAAAAACAGACTTAATGAAAGAATAGTTTTCACTTATGAATGCCATTCTAAATGGCTAAACCCATCACATCGTCACAATGCAGCTCAATGGCTACTGAAAGACGTGATTGAGTATTTCCAACCTGTTTGTCAACATTCTTATCAGGTTGATTCATACAGTATAATACTATCACAGTTATTATTAGTTCTTATCAGGTTGATACATACAGTATAATACTAACATCACAGTTATTATTAGTTCTTATCAGGTTGATACATACAGTATAATACTATCACAGTTATTATTAGTTCTTATCAGGATGATTCATACAGTATAATACTAACATCACAGTTATTATTAGTTATTATCAGGATGATTCATACAGTATAATACTATCACAGTTATTATTAGTTCTTATCAGGTTGATACATACAGTATAATACTAACATCACAGTTATTATTAGTTCTTATCAGGTTGATACATACAGTATAATACTAACATCACAGTTATTATTAGTTCTTATCAGGTTGATACATACAGTATAATACTAACATCACAGTTATTATTAGTTCTTATCAGGTTGATTCATACAGTATAATACTAACATCACAGTTATTATTAGTTCTTATCAGGTTGATACATACAGTATGATACTAACATCACAGTTATTATTAGTTCTTATCAGGTTGATACATACAGTATAATACTAACACAGTTATTATTAGTTCTTATCAGGTTGATACATACAGTATAATACTAACATCACAGTTATTATTAGTTCTTATCAGGTTGATACATACAGTATAATACTATCACAGTTATTATTAGTTCTTATCAGGTTGATACATACAGTATAATACTAACATCACAGTTATTATTAGTTCTTATCAGGTTGATTCATACAGTATAATACTATCACAGTTATTATTAGTTCTTATCAGGATGATTCATACAGTATAATACTAACACAGTTATTATTAGTTCTTATCAGGATGATACATACAGTATAATACTATCACAGTTATTATTAGTTCTCATCAGGTTGATACATACAGTATAATACTAACACAGTTATTATTAGTTCTTATCAGGTTGATACATACAGTATAATACTAACACAGTTATTATTAGTTCTTATCAGGTTGATACATACAGTATAATACTAACATCACAGTTATTATTAGTTCTTATCAGGTTGATACATACAGTATAATACTAACATCACAGTTATTATTAGTTCTTATCAGGTTGATACATACAGTATAATACTAACATCACAGTTATTATTAGTTCTTATCAGGTTGATACATACAGTATAATACTAACATCACAGTTATTATTAGTTCTTATCAGGTTGATTCATACAGTATAATACTATCACAGTTATTATTAGTTCTTATCAGGTTGATACATACAGTATAATACTATCACAGTTATTATTAGTTCTTATCAGGTTGATACATACAGTATAATACTAACATCACAGTTATTATTAGTTCTTATCAGGTTGATACATACAGTATAATACTAACATCACAGTTATTATTAGTTCTTATCAGGTTGATACATACAGTATAATACTAACACAGTTATTATTAGTTCTTATCAGGTTGATACATACAGTATAATACTAACATCACAGTTATTATTAGTTCTTATCAGGTTGATACATACAGTATAATACTAACATCACAGTTATTATTAGTTCTTATCAGGTTGATACATACAGTATAATACTAACATCACAGTTATTATTAGTTCTTATCAGGTTGATACATACAGTATAATACTAACACAGTTATTATTAGTTCTTATCAGGTTGATACATACAGTATAATACTAACATCACAGTTATTATTAGTTCTTATCAGGTTGATACATACAGTATAATACTAACACAGTTATTATTAGTTCTTATCAGGTTGATACATACAGTATAATACTAACACAGTTATTATTAGTTCTTATCAGGTTGATACATACAGTATAATACTAACACAGTTATTATTAGTTCTTATCAGGTTGGTACATACAGTATAATACTAACATCACAGTTATTATTAGTTCTTATCAGGATGATTCATACAGTATAATACTATCACAGTTATTATTAGTTCTTATCAGGTTGATACATACAGTATAATACTAACATCACAGTTATTATTAGTTCTTATCAGGTTGATACATACAGTATAATACTAACATCACAGTTATTATTAGTTCTTATCAGGATGATTCATACAGTATAATACTATCACAGTTATTATTAGTTCTTATCAGGTTGATACATACAGTATAATACTAACACAGTTATTATTAGTTCTTATCAGGTTGATACATACAGTATAATACTAACATCACAGTTATTATTAGTTCTTATCAGGTTGATACATACAGTATAATACTAACATCACAGTTATTATTAGTTCTTATCAGGTTGATTCATACAGTATAATACTAACATCACAGTTATTATTAGTTCTTATCAGGTTGATTCATACAGTATGATACTAACATCACAGTTATTATTAGTTCTTATCAGGTTGATACATACAGTATAATACTATCACAGTTATTATTAGTTCTTATCAGGTTGATACATACAGTATAATACTAACATAACAGTTATTATTAGTTCTTATCAGGTTGATACATACAGTATAATACTAACACAGTTATTATTAGTTATTATCAGGATGATACATACAGTATAATACTAACATAACAGTTATTATTAGTTCTTATCAGGTTGATTCATACAGTATAATACTAACATCACAGTTATTATTAGTTCTTATCAGGTTGATACATACAGTATAATACTAACATCACAGTTCTTATTAGTTCTTATCAGGTTGATACATACAGTATAATACTAACACAGTTATTATTAGTTCTTATCAGGTTGATTCATACAGTATAATACTAACACAGTTATTATTAGTTATTATCAGGTTGATACATACAGTATAATACTAACATCACAGTTATTATTAGTTATTATCAGGATGATTCATACAGTATAATACTAACATCACAGTTATTATTAGTTCTTATCAGGTTGATACATACAGTATAATACTAACATCACAGTTATTATTAGTTATTATCAGGATGATTCATACAGTATAATACTAACATCACAGTTATTATTAGTTATTATCAGGATGATTCATACAGTATAATACTAACATCACAGTTATTATTAGTTCTTATCAGGTTGATTCATACAGTATAATACTAACATCACAGTTATTATTAGTTCTTATCAGGTTGATACATACAGTATAATACTAACATCACAGTTATTATTAGTTCTTATCAGGTTGATACATACAGTATAATACTATCACAGTTATTATTAGTTCTTATCAGGTTGATACATACAGTATAATACTAACATCACAGTTATTATTAGTTCTTATCAGGTTGATACATACAGTATAATACTAACACAGTTATTATTAGTTCTCATCAGGTTGATACATACAGTATAATACTAACATCACAGTTATTATTAGTTCTTATCAGGTTGATACATACAGTATAATACTAACACAGTTATTATTAGTTCTTATCAGGTTGATACATACAGTATAATACTAACATCACAGTTATTATTAGTTATTATCAGGATGATTCATACAGTATAATACTAACATCACAGTTATTATTAGTTCTTATCAGGTTGATACATACAGTATAATACTATCACAGTTATTATTAGTTCTTATCAGGTTGATACATACAGTATAATACTAACATCACAGTTATTATTAGTTCTTATCAGGTTGATTCATACAGTATAATACTAACATCACAGTTATTATTAGTTCTTATCAGGTTGATACATACAGTATAATACTATCACAGTTATTATTAGTTCTTATCAGGTTGATACATACAGTATAATACTAACATCACAGTTATTATTAGTTCTTATCAGGTTGATACATACAGTATAATACTAACATCACAGTTATTATTAGTTCTTATCAGGTTGGTACATACAGTATAATACTAACATCACAGTTATTATTAGTTCTTATCAGGTTGATACATACAGTATAATACTATCACAGTTATTATTAGTTCTTATCAGGTTGATACATACAGTATAATACTAACATCACAGTTATTATTAGTTCTTATCAGGTTGATACATACAGTATAATACTAACATCACAGTTATTATTAGTTCTTATCAGGTTGGTACATACAGTATAATACTATCACAGTTATTATTAGTTCTTATCAGGTTGATACATACAGTATAATACTAACATCACAGTTATTATTAGTTCTTATCAGGTTGATACATACAGTATAATACTAACATCACAGTTATTATTAGTTCTTATCAGGTTGATACATACAGTATAATACTAACACAGTTATTATTAGTTCTTATCAGGTTGATTCATACAGTATAATACTAACATCACAGTTATTATTAGTTCTTATCAGGTTGATACATACAGTATAATACTAACACAGTTATTATTAGTTCTTATCAGGTTGATACATACAGTATAATACTAACATCACAGTTATTATTAGTTCTTATCAGGATGATTCATACAGTATAATACTAACACAGTTATTATTAGTTCTTATCAGGTTGATACATACAGTATAATACTAACACAGTTATTATTAGTTCTTATCAGGTTGATACATACAGTATAATACTAACATCACAGTTATTATTAGTTCTTATCAGGTTGATACATACAGTATGATACTAACATCACAGTTATTATTAGTTCTTATCAGGTTGATACATACAGTATAATACTATCACAGTTATTATTAGTTCTTATCAGGTTGATACATACAGTATAATACTAACATCACAGTTATTATTAGTTCTTATCAGGATGATTCATACAGTATAATACTAACATCACAGTTATTATTAGTTATTATCAGGATGATTCATACAGTATAATACTATCACAGTTATTATTAGTTCTTATCAGGTTGATTCATACAGTATAATACTAACACAGTTATTATTAGTTCTTATCAGGTTGATACATACAGTATAATACTAACACAGTTATTATTAGTTCTTATCAGGTTGATACATACAGTATAATACTAACACAGTTATTATTAGTTCTTATCAGGTTGATACATACAGTATAATAGTAACACAGTTATTATTAGTTCTTATCAGGTTGATACATACAGTATAATACTAACACAGTTATTATTAGTTCTTATCAGGTTGATACATACAGTATAATACTAACATCACAGTTATTATTAGTTCTTATCAGGTTGATACATACAGTATAATACTAACATCACAGTTCTTATTAGTTCTTATCAGGTTGATGATAATAACTTATGAGGTTTATCTGTGTCTGGTAAAGAGGGCTGTGGCTGGTTCAGAGGGATGTGGCTGGTACAGAGGGCTGTGGCTGGTACAGAGGGCTGTGGCTGGTACAGATGGCTGTGTCTGGTACAGAGGGCTGTGGCTGGTACATAGGGGCTATGGCTGGTACAGAGGGCTGTGGCTGGTACAGAGGGCTGTGGCTGGTACAGAGGGATGTGGCTGGTACAGAGAGCTGTGGCTGGTACAGAGGGCTGTGGCTGGTTTAGAGGGCTGTGGCTGGTACAGAGGGCTGTGGCTGGTACAGAGGGCTGTGGCTGGTACAGAGGGCTGTGGCTGATACAGAGGGTTGTGGCTGATACAGAGGGTTGTGGCTGGTAGAGAGGGCTGTGTCTGGTACAGAGGGCTGTGGCTGGTACAGAGGGCTGTGGCTGGTACAGAGGGCTGTGGCTGATACAGAGGGCTGTGTCTGGTACAGAGGGCTGTGGCTGGTACAGAGGGTAGTGGCTGGTACAGAGGGCTGTGGCTGGTACAGAGGGCTGTGTCTGGTACAGAGGGCTGTGGCTGGTACAGAGGGCTGTGGCTGGTACAGAGGGCTGTGGCTGGTACAGAGGGCTGTGGCTGGTACAGAGGGCTGTGGCTGGTACAGAGGGCTGTGTCTGGTACAGAGAGCTGTGGCTGATACAGAGGGCTGTGGCTGATACAGAGGGCTGTGGCTGGTACAGAGGGCTGTGTCTGGTACAGAGGGCTGTGGCTGGTTCAGAGGGCTGTGGCTGGTACAGAGGGCTGTGGCTGGTTCAGAGGGCTGTGTCTGGTACAGAGGGCTGTGGCTGGTTCAGAGGGCTGTGGCTGGTTCAGAGGGCTGTGTTTGGTACAGAGGGCTGTGGCTGGTACAGAGGGCTGTGGCTGGTACAGAGGGCTGTGGCTGGTTCAGAGGGCTGTGGCTGGTACAGAGGGCTGTGGCTGGTTCAGAGGGCTGTGTCTGGTACAGAGGGCTGTGGCTGGTACAGAGGGCTGTGGCTGGTTCAGAGGGCTGTGTCTGGTACAGAGGGCTGTGGCTGGTACAGAGGGCTGTGGCTGGTACAGAGGGCTGTGGCTGGTTCAGAGGGCTGTGGCTGGTACAGAGGGCTGTGGCTGGTTCAGAGGGCTGTGGCTGGTTCAGAGGGCTGTGGCTGATACAGAGGGCTGTGGCTGGTTCAGAGGGCTGTGGCTGGTTCAGAGGGCTGTGGCTGGTACAGAGGGCTGTGGCTGATACAGAGGGCTGTGGCTGGTTCAGAGGGCTGTGGCTGGTACAGAGGGCTGTGGCTGGTTCAGAGGGCTGTGGCTGGTACAGTGGGCTGTGGCTGGTTCAGAGGGCTGTGGCTGGTACAGAGGGCTGTGTCTGGTACAGAGGGCTGTGGCTGATACAGAGGGCTGTGGCTGGTACAGAGGGCTGTGGCTGATACAGAGGGCTGTGGCTGATACAGAGGGCTGTGGCTGATACAGAGGGCTGTGTCTGGTTCAGAGGGCTGTGGCTGGTACAGAGGGCTGTGGCTGATACAGAGAGCTGTGGCTGATACAGAGGGCTGTGGCTGATACAGAGGGCTGTGTCTGGTACAGAGGGCTGTGTCTGGTTCAGAGGGCTGTGGCTGATACAGAGGGCTGTGGCTGATACAGAGGGCTGTGTCTGATACAGAGGGCTGTGGCTGGTACAGAGGGCTGTGGCTGGTACAGAGGGCTGTGGCTGGTACAGAGGGCTGTGGCTGGTACAGAGGGCTGTGGCTGATACAGAGGGCTGTGGCTGGTACAGAGGGCTGTGGCTGATACAGAGGGCTGTGGCTGGTACAGAGGGCTGTGGCTGGTACAGAGGCCTGTGGCTGGTACAGAGGGCTGTGGCTGGTACAGAGGGCTGTGGCTGGTACAGAGGGCTGTGGCTGATACAGAGGGCTGTGGCTGGTACAGAGGGCTGTGGCTGGTACAGAGGGCTGTGGCTGATACAGAGGGCTGTGGCTGGTACAGAGGGCTGTGGCTGGTTCAGAGGGCTGTGGCTGGTACAGAGGGCTGTGGCTGGTACAGAGGGCTGTGGCTGGTACAGAGGGCTGTGGCTGATACAGAGGGCTGTGGCTGGTACAGAGGGCTGTGGCTGATACAGAGGGCTGTGGCTGGTACAGAGGGCTGTGGCTGGTACAGAGGGCTGTGGCTGATACAGAGGGCTGTGGCTGATACAGAGGGCTGTGGCTGCAGGTTGTTTGATGAAAGTTTATTTGTATATTATCTCTAAGAGGGATATCTCTCATAACCACAGTAAACATATGGTAGATTTAGTGGAACGTGGCTTGGAGCAACAGCTCCATGGAATTCTAAATAATCTATGCCATTATTGAGGCTTAGTTGAAGATGGTGGAGAAGAGGCACCATCATATCTAACGACAGACCTGCCCTTTCAATCTGATGCAGTAATAAAACAGAGTGCTATCAGCACAGAGCTGGATGGAGACATTATGACCAGAGGCAAAAAGCCTGTTAGAGAAAAGGACTGTAGGCCCTAACGCAGGGCTCTCTGACAGGAAAATGATGTGCCTCCTAAAAAAAACACAGGTCATCCGTTTTCTCCAGCTAGAGAGAGAGAGAGAGAGAGAGAGAGAGAGAGAGAGAGAGAGAGAGAGAGAGAGAGAGAGAGAGAGAGAGAGAGAGAGACAGAGTGACAGACAGAGAGAGAGAGACAGACAGACAGACAGAGAGAGAGAGAGACAGAGAGAGAGCATGCTAGGGGTATTATTCTCCTCCCATGGGTGTGAGAGGGTAATTAACCTTTAATCACATTGAATTGTCCATTTAAAAGATAACGTGTGATAGTATAAAATATTAATTTTGTCACCTGAGAGAGAGAGAAGAATTTGGGCCCATATTTTAATACCAGTCAGACCTCAGTCTTTCCAACCCATGTCTCAGAGACTAAGTTGTCTAACAGGAGAATCTCAGTAGAAATAATAACAAAAAGATCCCATAACTTTATTCCACTTTAGACAAAACTCTTGTTTTGAGGCTAAACGGTAGATAATCCACAAAGTTTAAACCATTCAATTATCAAATCTTTTCTGATTTTATTAGTGGTTTGAGAGGAGGATTAAACTGGCATACGCTCAAGTTGAATCATGGATTGACCACAGGCTGCAGTGATTCTGAGAGTGACAGAGAGAGCTGTAAATCTAATCTAATCAGGCCGGGCCTTCCAGGGCCAGCCCACTAAAACACACAGCTAGCAGGCAGCATATAGCCAACACAGCACGCACACACACAGCAAACACAGCACATACTGTACACAGCTGAACAGAAGGCACAGTGGAGACGACAGCAGGCCAGGCTGACAGTAACAACACCCATCAAACTCACAGAGGGGTGTGGCATAACTACTGCAGTGACTGGGCAAGTAGTTGACCTCTACAGTAACACAAACATTATCTCCACTGTAATAAATAGACCTATAGATCCTATATGTATCGTAAGGGACCATCACTGCTGTAGAGTAACTGGTCTCATATCTCATCTACTACAGTTCAGGTGGCATAACCTCATTATCTATAGGACACATCTACTACAGTTCAGGTGGCATAACCTCATTATCTATAGGACACATCTACTACAGTTCAGGTGACATTACCTCATTATCTATAGGACACATCTACTACAGTTCAGGTGACATAACCTCATTATCTATAGGACACATCTACTACAGTTCAGGTGACATAACCTCATTATCTATAGGACACATCTACTACAGTTCAGGAGACATAACCTCATTATCTATAGGACACATCTACTACAGTTCAGGTGACATAACCTCATTATCTATAGGACACATCTACTACAGTTCAGGAGACATTACCTCATTATCTATAGGACACATCTACTACAGTTCAGGTGGCATAACCTCATTATCTATAGGACACATCTACTACAGTTCAGGTGGCATAACCTCATTATCTGTAGGACACATCTGCTACCCTTAGGACCAGAATCATGGGAGGAGACTAAAACATATTGATACCCTTAGGACCAGAATCATGGGAGGAGACTAAAACATATTGATACCCTTAGGACCAGAATCATGGGAGGAGACTAAAACATATTGATACCCTTAGGACCAGAATCATGGGAGGAGACTAAAACATATTGATACCCTTAGGACCAGAATCATGGGAGGAGACTAAAACATATTGATACCCTTAGGACCAGAATCATGGGAGGAGACTAAAACATATTGATACCCTTAGGACCAGAATCATGGGAGGAGACTAAAACATACTGATACCCTTAGGACCAGAATCATGGGAGGAGACTAAAACATACTGATACCCTTAGGACCAGAATCATGGGAGGAGACTAAAACATATTGATACCCTTAGGACCAGAATCATGGGAGGAGACTAAAACATATTGATACCCTTAGGACCAGAATCATGGGAGGAGACTAAAACATACTGATACCCTTAGGACCAGAATCATGGGAGGAGACTAAAACATATTGATACCCTTAGGACCAGAATCATGGGAGGAGACTAAAACATACTGATACCCTTAGGACCAGAATCATGGGAGGAGACTAAAACATATTGATACCCTTAGGACCAGAATCATGGTAGGAGACTAAAACATATTGATACCCTTAGGACCAGAATCATGGGAGGAGACTAAAACATACTGATACCCTTAGGACCAGAATCATGGGAGGAGACTAAAACATATTGATACCCTTAGGACCAGAATCATGGGAGGAGACTAAAACATATTGATACCCTTAGGACCAGAATCATGGGAGGAGACTAAAACATACTGATACCCTTAGGACCAGAATCATGGGAGGAGGAAGGGAGGGAGGGAGGGAGGGAGGGAGGGAGGGAGGGAGGGAGGGAGGGAGGGAGGGGAGGGAGGGAGGGAGGGAGGGAGGGAGGGAGGGAGGGAGGGAGGACAGCAGTTAAATGCTCCATTGGGAACGGTTAGACTTCCATACTTTATGATGCAGTAACATCCGTAATAAAAACAGAAGTTAAATATAATCACCACAGGACCAAATGGTTCCATGTGAACAGAGATGGGAGGGGAATGTGAAAGATGGGGAATGTGTGTCACTAACAGAGATGGGAGGGGAATGTGTGTCACTAACAGAGATGGGAGGGGAATGTGTGTCACTAACAGAGATGGGAGGGGAATGTGTGTCACTAACAGAGATGGGAGGGGAATGTGTGTCACTAACAGAGATGGGAGGGGAATGTGAAAGATGGGGAATGTGTGTCACTAACAGAGATGGGAGGGGAATGTGAAAGATGGGGAATGTGTGTCACTAACAGAGATGGGAGGGGAATGTGAAAGATGGGGAATGTGTGTCACTAACAGAGATGGGAGGGGAATATGAAAGATGGGGAATGTGTGTCACTAACAGAGATGGGAGGGGAATGTGAAAGATGAGGAATGTGTGTCACTAACAGAGATTACAGCCAGCATCACAGGACCAGCTTCCTCCCACCATCACTTCCTCTTCCTCTCTGAGGAGGAAGGCAGACAGACCATAGACATAAAGGCCCGTCTCCTCTAATTGGTTTATCAGTGGGCCGCCACATCCTCCATCCACAACCACAAACCCCGTGCGCTCATAAATTACATCCCCAAATTGAGCCTGTACGCTTGTTCAATGTTCAGCCTCTTCATTTGTGAACAGGCCAGCTGCTGAACCGTTTATCTTCACTACAAAGGCATTCTGTATTAGTTTCAGCCCCCGAAAGCCTCCACTGAAGCCACAGAATGGGCCTCTCTGTCGGCCCAGACGGGTAGGAGAGGTTAGTGATAGGATACAGACTCCATTGAACTGGACTTTATTTTCCCACACCACTCAGATAGTGATGTTACTTCTCCAGTCAGTACAAAGCACGTCACTGACTGACCACCCTTCTGACAGCTTGGCGATAGGACAGATCTAGGGGAGAACCTTGAGGAGGATGCTGGGAGAATATAAGCTGTACGCTGATTTAAAAAAAGACAAGTTGTATTTGGCTATAGATAGATATTATGGGAGAACCTTGTGAAAATCGAGGGAATATATACGCTGATATAAAAGGATGTAATGTTCTATAGATTGTTCTAGAAACCGTATACTGTATATATACACACGCATGAGAGAATACACGCTGATAGAAAGGCTTATAATGTAGTGAGTGTTCTATAGATTGTTCTATCAGCCATATATATATATATATATATATATATATATATATATATAACAGTATACACGCACGAAGGGCCCTAAATTAGATTTCCCCGTCAAATGAATCACTTCATCAAATGAAATATGGGTTGTGAATGTGATTGAAAATGAACAAAGCTGCCAGGCATGGAAGAAATATTTCACTTTCCCTCCCACATAATGCTGAGTATAGATCTTTGATACACACACACACACACACACACACACACACACACACACACACACCACACACACACACACACACACACACACACACACACACACACACACACACACACAGCACACGCGTGGCAGAGGGAAGAATCCGTCACAGACTGACAAAATCTATTATGCTCTCAGAAAACATGTTTAATAATCATTGTTATGAGCTTACGTCTGGTTGGTTTATTTAAACGACTCTCAACATGTGACCATAGAAGTCTTAAAGCCATTGGTTGTTTGGGTGAGGAGAGAATGGGGCCAAGTTGAAAGGTTACTTTGACCTAAATCTCAGAGCTGAGATAAAGATTTCACTGTTTGGGATAATATTTTAAACCTTCTGTAGGCCTCCTGTACAAGGCATTAATCTCACTATACTATGTACAAGGCATTAATCTCACCATACTATGTACAAGGCATTATTCTCACTATACTACTGTACAAGGCATTAAGCTCACTATACTATGTATAAGGCATTATTCTCACTATACTATGTACAAGGCATTAAGCTCACTATACTATGTACAAGGCATTAAGATCACTGTCACGCCCTGACCTGAGAGAGACGTTTTTCTCTGTTTAGTTAGGTCAGGGTGTGATATGGGGTGGGCATTCTATGTATTGTATTTCTTTGTTTTGGCCGAGTATGGTTCCTAATCAGAGGCAGCTGTCTATCGTTGTCTCTGATTGGGAATCATACTTAGGCAGCCTTTTCCCACCTGTGTTTGTGGGTAGTTATTTTCTGTTTTGTTATCAGTGACCTGACAGAACTGTTGGCTTTCATTTTGTTTCTTTGTTTAAGTGTTTCGTTATATATAATAAATTATGAACACTTACCACGCTGCGCTTTGGTCCACTCCTTTTGACGATCGTAACACTCACCATACTATGTACAAGGCATTAAGCTCACTATACTATGTACAAGGCATTAAGCTCACTATACTACTGTACAAGGCATTAAGCTCACCATACTATGTACAAGGCATTAAGCTCACTATACTACTGTACAAGGCATTAAGCTCACCATACTATGTACAAGGCATTAAGCTCACCATACTATGTACAAGGCATTAAGCTCACTATACTATGTACAAGGCATTAAGCTCACTATACTATGTACAAGGCATTAAGCTCACCATACTATGTACAAGGCATTAAGCTCACTATACTATGTACAAGGCATTAAGCTCACTATACTACTGTACAAGGCATTAAGCTCACTATACTATGTACAAGGCATTAAGCTCACTATACTATGTACAAGGCATTAAGCTCACTATACTATGTACAAGGCATTAAGCTCACTATACTATGTACAAGGCATTAAGCTCACTATACTATGTACAAGGCATTAAGCTCACTATAATATGTACAAGGCATTAAGCTCACTATACAATGTACAAGGCATTAAGCTCACCATACTATGTACAAGGCATTAAGCTCACTATACTATGTACAAGGCATTAATCTCACTATACTACTGTACAAGGCATTAAGCTCACCATACTATGTACAAGGCATTAAGCTCACTATACTATGTACAAGGAATTAAGCTCACTATACTAATGTACAAGGCATTAAGCTCACCATACTATGTACAAGGCATTACGCTCACTATACTATGTACAAGGCATTAAGCTCACTATACTACTGTACAAGGCATTACGCTCACTATACTATGTACAAGGCATTAAGCTCACCATACTATGTACAAGGCATTAAGCTCACTATACTATGTACAAGGCATTAAGCTCACTATACTATGTACAAGGCATTAAGCTCACTATACTATGTACAAGGCATTAAGCTCACCATACTATGTACAAGGCATTAGCATATTATTTGTTCACAGTGAAAAGAACATCTGCCACAAAGTCAAAAATAAAGTATTTTTTTCTCCTAGTTAAAGCCAAAGATCAACGTTAAATGAATCAAATCCTTTGATTCTCAATTCTTATCTTTCATAAACCATCTATAAACCATATTTGTACTTAGCTCATGACAGATGGAAAGAGATTGCAGATTTTCCTCCAAAAACCAACTTTGTCAGTCAATGTCAATTTAAATCCTACCAAATATTTTTTAAACAGTAACCTGTAAGCCTCTCCCTTTACAAACTCAATTGGATAAAAAGTTGCAACACTTACTGTGTGAAGTCCTGATGATCAATTCTTATCTTCCATCAACCTTCGTTGTACTATAATGGAAAGGGAAAGGGGGATACCTAGTCAGTTGTACAACTGAATTCCTTCAACTGAAATGTGTCTTCCACATTTAACCCAACCCTCTGAATCAGAGAAGTGTGGGGGTCTGCCATAATCGACATCCACGTCTTCGGCGCCCGGGGCTTGTGGCAGTTGGAGAGAGAGTTTGGGACGATTTTCCTCCAAAAAAAACTGCCACATTTCACTCAATATCAATGTAGATCTCCCCAAATCCTTTTTAAACAGTGACCTTTGAACTCTCCAATCACAGACCCCATTGAATGTGATGATTTCCCAACAAGAGCTTTGGCTTTACTTCGCTCTCTCTGGACATAAGCAGGTCTTACATCTTAAATCAGGAAACAGGCCACCAGTGGCATTTACTGAGCAATTAAAAATGGCACAAACGTCTGAACCGCCAAGCCAACAAAGGGTGTGTGTGTGTGTGTGTGTGTGTGTGTGTGTGTGTGTGTGTGTGTGTGTGTGTGTGTGTGTGTGTGTGTGTGTGTGTGTGTGTGTGTGTGTGTGTGTGTGTGTGTGTGTGTGTGTGTGTTTGTGTGTTTGTGTTTGTATTTCTGCTGAAATACAGCTACTGAACGCTACTGTACTACCGGTCCAGTATAACTCTGGGTCCCTACTTGAGGAGTTGCTGAACACTACTGTACTACCGGTCCAGTATAACTCTGGGTCCCTACTTGAGGAGTTGCTGAACGCTACTGTACTACCGGTCCAGTATAACTCTGGGTCCCTACTTGAGGAGTTGCTGAATGCTACTGTACTACCGGTCCAGTATAACTCTGGGCCCCTACTTGAGGAGTTGCTGAATGCTACTGTACTACCGGTCCAGTATAACTCTGGGTCCCTACTTGAGGAGTTGCTGAATGCTACTGTACTACCAGTCCAGTATAACTCTGGGTCCCTACTTGAGGAGTTGCTGAACGCTACTGTACTACCAGTCCAGTATAACTCTGGGTCCGTCTCCTCCTTGACCTCCCCACTCACCCATCTGTTGCCCATGGCAATGGGGTGGGTCTGAGTGGCTGCTCTGGGGCTTCATCCATCTCTCACTGAGCCACTATTTAAATAACCTGCCCAACTTGATATTTCAGCACTTCATCTTCAAACACAACCAAAATGGATGAATGATGATGAGAGCAGATACCTATTCAGCATGCATCTACAGAAGCCTCACAGCAGGGGGTTTATCATTAAGTCATCATAGAGGGCAGAGAGTAGAGGGGGAGGGAGAGTAGGGGAGAGGTGGAGAGACGTAGAGAAGGAAGTGGTGGAGAGGGAGAGAGGGGAGAGGGAAAGAGGTGGAGAGAGAGGAGAGGAGAGGGTAGGAGAGAGATGGAGAGGGGAGAGAGGTGGAGTTAGAGAAAGGAGAGAGGGGAAGTGGAGACGGGAGGGAGGGAGAGGTGGAGAGAGGGGGAGAGGTGGGGAGAGGTGGAGAGAGGGGGAGAGGTGGGGAGAGGTGGAGAGAGGGGGAGAGATGGGGAGAGATGGGGAGAGGTGGGGAGAGGGGGAGAGATGGGGAGAGGTGGGGAGGTGGAACTTGGCATGTCATCTTTCATTATCCTCATGGTTCACGGCGTTACACTTCAGAAGAGCTCTGGCACAGCTGGTGCTGTCAACATGTCTCTCCTCTCTTCTCTTCTCCTCTCCTCCTGCCAGAGGTGTACCAGGCCAACTCTCTTTGTTCTGTATATGGAGTGTGTGGTAGTTAGACTAACCCTCACTGGGTCATCAAAAGCCTTACTTTCTCCACAAGACCATGGGACCTGGGCAGTGAGTGGGTGACTAGAGATGACCACTGCTGTTAGTCCATCTGGTCTGGCAGTGCCATTGGGCTCTACATGGTTTTGACCCTTAATAACTGACTGAATGACTGACTGACTTATTAATGCATTGATGAAAAAGCCAAAAACACAGCAAGCTGGATTTCACCAGCATGAAAACAACAACAGCTGTTCGAGGTAGTCACTATGGCAACCTCACGTACTTACCAGAACCATTACATATCTCCTGTATGGAGTTTCCCCCATTTTCCAATCCATCAATCTCTAACCAGTCATGTTAATTTAATGTGGTTCCTGATCTGATAAAACAACAAGCACAACCACTGCAGCTGTATTCTGAGAGCTGAGGGCTGGGTGCTGGGTGCCCCCCAGACAGTGGCTGTATACTGAGAGCTGAGGGCTGGGTGCCCCTAGACAGTGGCTGTATACTGAGAGCTGAGGGCTGAGAGCTGACGGCTGGGTGCCCCCCATACAGTGGCTGTATACTGAGAGCTGAGGGCTGGGTGCCCCCAGACAGTGGCTGTATACTGGGCTGTATACTGCCCCCCAGACAGTGGCTGTATACTGAGAGCTGAGGGCTGGGTGCCCCCCAGACAGTGGCTGTATACTGAGAGCTGAGGGCTGGGTGCCCCTAGACAGTGGCTGTATACTGAGAGCTGAGGGCTGGGTGCCCCCCAGACAGTGGCTGTATACTGAGAGCTGAGGGCTGGGTGCCCCCTAGACAGTGGCTGTATACTGAGAGCTGAGGGCTGGGTGCCCCCAGACAGTGGCTGTATACTGAGAGCTGAGGGCTGGGTGCCCCCAGACAGTGGCTGATACTGGGCTGAGGCTGCCCCCCAGACAGTGGCTGTATACTGAGAGCTGAGGGCTGGGTGCCCCCCAGACAGTGGCTGTATACTGAGAGCTGAGGGCTGGGTGCCCCCAGACAGTGGCTGTATACTGGGCTGTATACTGCCCCCCAGACAGTGGCTGTATACTGAGAGCTGAGGGCTGGGTGCCCCCCAGACAGTGGCTGTATACTGAGAGCTGAGGGCTGGGTGCCCCCCAGACAGTGGCTGTATAATAAGAGCTGAGGGCTGGGTGCCCCCTAGACAGTGGCTGTATAATAAGAGCTGAGGGCTGGGTGCCCCCCAGACAGTGGCTGTATACTGAGAGCTGAGGGCTGGGTGCCCCTAGACAGTGGCTGTATACTGAGAGCTGAGGGCTGGGTGCCCCTAGACAGTGGCTGTATACTGAGAGCTGAGAGCTGGGTGCCCCCAGACAGTGGCTGTATACTGAGAGCTGAGGGCTGGGTGCCCCTAGACAGTGGCTGTATACTGAGAGCTGAGGGCTGGGTGCCCCCCAGACAGTGGCTGTATACTGAGAGCTGAGGGCTGGGTGCCCCCTAGACAGTGGCTGTATACTGAGAGCTGAGGGCTGGGTGCCCCCTAGACAGTGGCTGTATACTGAGAGCTGAGGGCTGGGTGCCCCCTAGACAGTGGCTGTATACTGAGAGCTGAGGGCTGGGTGCCCCCTAGACAGTGGCTGTATACTGAGAGCTGAGGGCTGGGTGCCCCCTAGACAGTGGCTGTATACTGAGAGCTGAGGGCTGGGTGCCCCCTAGACAGTGGCTGTATACTGAGAGCTGAGGGCTGGGTGCCCCTAGACAGTGGCTGTATACTGAGAGCTGAGGGCTGGGTGCCCCCTAGACAGTGGCTGTATACTGAGAGCTGAGGGCTGGGTGCCCCTAGACAGTGGCTGTATACTGAGAGCTGAGGGCTGGGTGCCCCCCAGACAGTGGCTGTATACTGAGAGCTGAGGGCTGGGTGCCCCCAGACAGTGGCTGTATACTGAGAGCTGAGGGCTGGGTGACTGCGTCCCAAATGGCACCCTGTTCCCTATATAATGCACTACTATTGACAGTTAGACACCAGGGTAGGAGGAGGGAGGTAAACACCAGGGTAGGAGGAGGGAGGTAGACACCAGGGTAGGAGGAGGGAGGTAAACACCAGGGTAGGAAGAGGGAGGTAGACACCAGGGTAGGAGGAGGGAGGTAGACACCAGGATAGGAGGAGGGAGGTAGACACCAGGGTAGGAGGAGGGAGGTAGACACCAGGGTAGGAGGAGGGAGGTAGACACCAGGGTAGAAGGAGGGAGGTAGACACCAGGGTAGGAGGAGGGAGGTAGACACCAGGATAGGAGGAGGGAGGTAGACACCAGGGTAGGAGGAGGGAGGTAGACACCAGGATAGGAGGAGGGAGGTAGACACCAGGGTAGGAGGTGGGAGGTAAACACCAGGGTAGGAAGAAGGAGGTAGACACCAGGATAGGAGGAGGGAGGTAGACACCAGGGTAGAAGAGGGGGGTAAACACCAGGGTAGGAGGAGGGAGGTAGACACCAGGATAGGAGGAGGGAGGTAGACACCAGGATAGGAGGAGGGAGGTAGACACCAGGATAGGAGGAGGGAGGTAGACACCAGGGTAGGAGGAGGGAGGTAGACACCAGGATAGGAGGAGGGAGGTAGGCACCAGGATAGGAGGAGGGAGGTAGACACCAGGGTAGGAGGAGGGAGGTAGACACCAGGGTAGGAGGAGGAAGGTAAACATCCGGGTTAGGAGGAGGGAGGTAGACACCAGGGTAGGAGGAGGGAGGTAGACACCAGGATAGGAGAAGGGAGGTAGACACCAGGATAGGAGGAGGGAGGTAGACACCAGGGTAGGAAAGGGAGGTAGACACCAGGATAGGAGGAGGGAGGTAGACACCAGGGTAGGAGGAGGGAGGTAGACACCAGGGTAGGAGGAGGAAGGTAAACACCAGGGTAGGAGGAAGGAGGTAGACACCAGGATAGGAGAAGGGAGGTAGACACCAGGATAGGAGAAGGGAGGTAGACACCAGGATAGGAGGAGGGAGGTAGACACCAGGGTAGGAAAGGGAGGTAGACACCAGGATAGGAGGAGGGAGGTAGACAGCAGGATAGGAGGAGGGAGGTAGACACCAGGGTAGGAGGAGGGAGGTAGACACCAGGATAGGAGGAGGGAGGTAGACACCAGGATAGGAGGAGGGAGGTAGACACCAGGGTAGGAGGAGGGAGGTAGACACCAGGATAGGAGGAGGGAGGTAGACACCAGGATAGGAGGAGGGAGGTAGACACCAGGGTAGGAGGAGAGAGGTAGACACCAGGATAGGAGGAGGGAGGTAGACACCAGGATAGGAGGAGGGAGGTAAACACCAGGGTAGGAGGAGGGAGGTAGACACCAGGATAGGAGGAGGGAGGTAGACACCAGGATAGGAGGAGGGAGGTAGACACCAGGGTAGGATTAGGGAGGTAGACACCAGGGTAGGAGGAGGGAGGTAGACACCAAGATTGGAGGAGGGAGGTAGACACCAGGATAGGAGGAGGGAGGTAGACACCAGGATAGGAGGAGGGAGGTAGACACCAGGGTAGAAGGAGGGAGGTAGACACCAGGATAGGAGGAGGGAGGTAGACACCAGGGTAGGATGGAAGTAGACACCAGGGTAGGAAGGAAGTAGATATCAGGGTAGGAAGGAGGGTAGGAGAGAGGTAGACACCAGGGTAGGAGGGAGGTAGACACCAGGGTAGGGGGGAGGTAGACACCTGGGTAGGAGTGGGTAGAAGGGAGGTCAACACCGGGGTAGGGTGGGTAGACAACAGGGTAGGTAGATGTAGACACCAGGGTAGGAGGGAGGGTAGGAGGGAGGTAGACACCGGGGTAGGGAGAGGTAGACACCGGGGTAGGAGGAGGTAGACACCGGGTTAGGGGGAGGTAGACACCAGGGTAGAAGGGAGTTAGACACCAGGGTAGGAGGGGGGTAGACACCAGGGTAGGAAGGAGGTAGACACCAGGGTAGCAGTGAGGTAGCCACCAGGGACAAGAATCATGTGTCTTTGTCTTCTGTAATGTCCTCAGGGAACTAGTTGTTGAATCTTGACTGAGGTGGATGATGGGAACATGTTGTTGAATCTTGACTGAGGTGGATGATGGGAACATGTTGTTGAATCTTGACTGAGGTGGATGATGGGAACATGTTGTTGAATCTTGACTGAGGTGGATGATGGGAACATGTTGTTGAATCTTGACTGAGGTGGATGATGGGAACATGTTGTTGAATCTTGACTGAGGTGGATGATGGGAACATGTTGTTGAATCTTGACTGAGGTGGATGATGGGAACATGTTGTTGAATCTTGACTGAGGTGGATGATGGGAACATGTTGTTGAATCTTGACTGAGGTGGATGATGGGAACATGTTGTTGAATCTTGACTGAGGGGGACGATGGGAACATGTTGTTGAATCTTGACTGAGGTGGATGATGGGAACATGTTGTTGAATCTTGACTGAGGTGGATGATGGGAACATGTTGTTGAATCTTGACTGAGGGGGACGATGGGAACATGTTGTTGAATCTTGACAGAGGGGGTCGACAGGAACAAGATCCCATACAAAGGCTTTGTCTTATGTTATTGTCTTACACAATAACAGTTAGTTGAGCTGACCGTTAGTCCTGGTTGGGGTTCAAAGCTGGGATGTAGAGTTATGGATAACCAGGATCAACTCTGGCCTCTGGTTATATCCTACAGCCCGGGCTCAGAGTTTTCCCTGGTCATGTCTCAGGGTCACATCACCCTAAGTATGACCAATGCCGTATCCCACACCACAAAGGACAACATTTGGAAACAGCATCACATGCTGCAACTCCCCTTCAAACCCCACACAGACAAACACAGTGACATTCATAATACCCCTTCAAACCCCACACAGACAAACACAGTGACATTCATAATACCCCTTCAAACCCCACACAGACAAACACAGTGACATTCATAATAGCTATTTGTATTTCCTCCCATTACACCAGTTCTCAGGCTTTTCCCAAAGTAGCATATCATCATCAGCACCATGTGGGGTCTACGAATCAGAGGATCACACACACACACACACACACACACACACACACACACACACACACACACACACACACACACACACACACACACACACACACACACACACACACACACACACACACACACATCAGAGAATAATGCCACCGGACATCTGTCAACATGTCACCAATCAAATGTAACCGATGTGAAATGGCTAGTTAGTTAGCGGTGGTGCGCGCTAATAGCGTTTCAATCGGTGACGTCACTCGCTCTGAGACTTGAAGTAGGGTTGCCCCTTGCGTTGCAAGGGCCGCGGCTTTTGTGGCGCGATGGGTAACGATGCTTCGTGGGGTGTCAGTTGTTGATGTGTGCAAGGGTCCCTGGTTCGAGCCCAGGTTGGGGCGAAGAGAGGGACGGAACCTACACTGTTACACAAACACACCCTGGTATATACAGTATTCATCCTAGTCCTGGTCACTACAGAAATACCTCAAAACATCTGTTCAATCGCCCCTACCAACAGATTATTGACTTGTTTAACTTTTCATTTTGAATCAGATTATCATTTGGGAAGGGGGACTTGTTGTCAACATGTCAAACAAATATCTATATACTGTATCAGCATGAAATAATATCAGCCTCACAATATGCCCAGATTTTGCTCTACATGGGACCATCTGATAAGGCCTATTGTAGTCAGTAGAAACATAACGGTGGCCTCCCAAATAGGACCCTACTCCCTACATAGTGCACTACTTTTGACTGGTACCATTTGGGACGCACTCATATACTGTGTGTGAAGCATCTGCATTGCTGTTGGGAGTCAGTAGAACTAAGGGGATTCTACCTGTGAGATCCCCCTGACGTTCTGAACATCCCAGATGGTGATGATGTGGAGGTGGAGGGAATCTATAGCCCACGTCAGCTTTACTCCGTATAGCAGGCCTTGACCTATATAAAATGACACCAACTACAGACTAGGCCTACAACGGTATTATTATACTACTGGGAATAAACGTCTCGTTCATCGGTATTGGGCTTTATCGCGTGTCACGATGCAAAGGGCAGAGAGCACATTCATAGGTCGCATGCATAAAAGAGGGGGTTAGCCTATAATAATTGCTGCAGCGTGCAATGTCTGTGTCGGTCTACGTGGTTGCTGCACCTGCTTTCTTCTCTCAAATGTCTCACATCTTTACGACACATAGGCCTATATAGGCCTCACTAAACTGTTACCTAATTGATAGGCTTCCAATAGGGAATTCATTCACGATTATATAGTTAACAGCTGGCCATGCTATTGATAGACTGTAAACATCAATAGCCTAATTCCTTGTACTATAATGCCGGCCGGCAAAACATATTTTATCCACACAAAGGATGGAATATAGCATAATAAATGAATGAATATGGTAAATTAAATAATTATTATCATCACACGATCAGCAGCCACCACAAACTAGACAACGACAATAATGTATTTTATCATAGCCTCGAGACGCTGTGAATCACATTACCGCTTATTGCTGCCTGTGTTGTCCTTTGATCAAATGCTTTTCTTCTCATCTCTAAAAACACAGATATAATGTCGAGCCTCCATATTCACACCTGACGCCAACAACATAAATATCAGCAACATCATCGGTTTCTATGGGAAACCCACAACTGGACCGCCATCCCATCCTCTCTTGGACTTGACACATCCATCCACTGCACCAAATGCGCATAATTCACATAGCAAAGCAGCGAGCATTTCATCATACATACACAGCACAGCCTACACAAGACAACAGCAGAAAAAAATCCCAACCACCAGCAGAAAAATTAAATTAAAAGAGCCCACAAATCTCACCTGTTTAAGCAAACGTGGACAGGTTTTTCCCTCTTCTCGCAGCTGTAGGAATAAAACAGGATGAGTTGGTGTTTTTTGTCTCCCGTCTCCCGGCAGTGCTCTGACTCGTTCCCCGCTGCAGTCTCACAGCCTGTGGTCCTCTGCTCCGTTCTCCCGTTCTAGCACCAGCTCCCTCTTCCCGAGCCGCTGACAAACGAGCAGCGCTCTAGCTGCCGCCGTCTCGCGCACGCGCAACCCACCGCTCCGGTGCAGGCAGAATGCAGAAGCTCTAGAACGAACGGAGCGCGCAGCTGCAGCGACGCCGACTAATGAGCGGCTGCGACTGGACCTGCAGACGGATGGATGGATGGATTTATTTATTTATTTTTTAAAGATGGATGATGGTTAAAAAAAATAGATGGATTATGGTGTGCTGTGGATAAAACAATAATTGTGCAGCAGTAGACCTTTTATATCTGCCCTATGAATTAGTCATTTTGGTGATAAAGATTGGCACTCTGTAGGCTAGGCTTGGTGTTTTCACGGATTGTTAGGATACTGCTATAGGCTAGATGCAAGGAATCCAGACCCCAAAATAGGAACGTTTTGTACAGTACCATATTTAATTTGGGGAGAGGTTTGGGGGATATGATGAACATATTATGAGGGAATTGCTGGTGATTTTGGATTTATCTGTTCCAGTGATTGAATACTGGAAGTAAAAAAGGTAGGCCGACAGTAGGACACACTGCCATCGTCACCAGCCATAGGACAGGTGGCTAATGTGAGTCGTCTAAACCAGTGGTTCTCAATTTGCGACCCAATCTTAGCATCAGGGAAAAATAATCGCCAAAATACAATCTGTAAAACAAGGTAACAACATTCCTATCTCATTCACTGTCAATAATATAATTTTGCCCATATTCTTGATGAAGGATGTTAATAAACGCACTAGTTTGAGACCACAAAATCAACCAAAATGGCGCTGTTAATAGCTCTATATTAAAAGTATTGTGATTGCAGAAAAACATTTCTGAGATTAAATTATTTAAAATATAAATTTATTTAAATTTCTACACACATTCTACCTGGTTTAAGTCGTTATAGTTCAGACTTATATATATATATTTTTTTTTACTCAGACAAGGAAGACTCCCGTGACCCACAGTTGAACATCGCTGGTCTAAGCACATCTTCATGTAAATAGTAGTGTGTCAAACGCTTTAGTGCATCTCCCAATCACATTACCATGTATTAGATTAGACTGGGTTGAGTGAGGACAAGGATGAACTCACACGCTCCCCTACACTCAAGCACACACAGTAGCCTAAACAGACATCTTTATCATTGTGTAAATGGTTCCCTCATCACAGTCTGGAGCTGTCCAACCATGTCCCAACATTAGTCTGCATACTCATGCATAACTGTCTGACCATGTCCCAACATTAGCCTACAGTCTCATTCATAACTGTCTGACCATGTCCCAACATTAGTCTACAGTCTCATAACTGTCTGACCATGTCCCAACATTAGTCTACAGTCTCTTTCATAACTGTCTGACCATGTCCCAACATTAGCCTACAGTCTCATAACTGTCTGACCATGTCCCAACATTAGCCTACAGTCTCATTCATAACTGTCTGACCATGTCCCAACATTAGTCTACAGTCTCATAACTGTCTGACCATGTCCCAACATTAGTCTACAGTCTCATAACTGTCTGACCATGTCCCAACATTAGTCTACAGTCTCTTTCATAACTGTATGGTCATGTCCCAACATTAGTCTACAGTCTCATTCATAACTGTCTGACCATGTCCCAACATTAGTCTACAGTCTCATAACTGTCTGACCATGTCCCAACATTAGCCTACAGTCTCATTCATAACTGTCTGACCATGTCCCAACATTAGTCTACAGTCTCATAACTGTCTGACCATGTCCCAACATTAGTCTACAGTCTCATTCATAACTGTCTGACCATGTCCCAACATTAGTCTACAGTCTCATTCATAACTGTATGGTCATGTCCCAACATTAGTCTACAGTCTCATTCATAACTGTCTGACCATGTCCCAACATTAGTCTACAGTCTCATTCATAACTGTCTGACCATGTCCCAACATTAGCCTACAGTCTCATAACTGTCTGACCATGTCCCAACATTAGTCTACAGTCTCATTCATAACTGTCTGACCATGTCCCAACATTAGTCTACAGTCTCATTCATAACTGTCTGACCATGTCCCAACATTAGCCTACAGTCTCATTCATAACTGTCTGACCATGTCCCAACATTAGTCTACAGTCTCATAACTGTCTGACCATGTCCCAACATTAGCCAACAGTCTCATTCATAACTGTCTGACCATGTCCCAACATTAGTCTACAGTCTCATTCATAACTGTCTGACCATGTCCCAACATTAGTCTACAGTCTCATAACTGTCTGACCATGTCCCAACATTAGTCTACAGTCTCATAACTGTCTGACCATGTCCCAACATTAGCCTACAGTCTCATTCATAACTGTCTGACCATGTCCCAACATTAGTCTACAGTCTCATAACTGTCTGACCATGTCCCAACATTAGTCTACAGTCTCATTCATAACTGTCTGACCATGTCCCAACATTAGTCTACAGTCTCATTCATAACTGTCTGACCATGTCCCAACATTAGTCTACAGTCTCATTCATAACTGTCTGACCATGTCACATCATGACCCATAATGTTTGTTCTGCCTTGTACAGATCATTATGGTGACACACACACACACACGTATGTATGTATGTATGTATGTATGTACACGCACGCACGCAGGCACGCACGCACGCACGCACGCACGAACCACAAACACAAAGTAAAATCATTTTGACATGAATAAAAGTGTTCAGGTGAATACAAAGATTTTTACATGGGTAAATTCCCTAAGTGAGTTTATGTTCCAGTTCCACCCCTGCAGGTGACCATAATGGTAAATGAATGGAGCATAGTGAATATGTTACTGGCTGTCCGGTTACATCTGTACCATTGAAGCTGAGATATCCAGGGGGTATTTCCTGTACTAGTAGGTGTATAGTGTCTCTTCCAGAAATGGTCTCACAGACAGTCTGCAGGTATTGACCATGGTTGGTCTGTTGGTCATGTACATTTATTATGACATGTCTCTAGAGCAGCGTTTCTAGAGTGGGTCGCGTTCCTGTTAATGGTGGGTCACGACGTTATTAAAGTGACTATGCATTGATTATAAACAGAGAGTAGCAGCAGCATAAAAGAGGGGTCTGGAAAGCCCTTTGATTAGCTGTTCAGGAGTCTTATGGCTTGGGGTTAGAAGCTGTTAAGAATTCTTTAGGACCTAGACTTGGCGCTCCGGTATCGCTTGCCGTGCGGAATCAGAGAGAACAGTCTATGACTGGGGTGGCTGGAGTCTTTGACAATTTTTAGGGCCTTTCTCTGACACCGCCTGGTATAGAGGTCCTGGATGGCAGGAAGCTTGACCCCGGTGATGTACTGGAACGTTCGCACTACCCTCTGTAGAGCCTTGTGGTCGGAGGTCAAGCAGTTGCCGTACCAGGCAGTGATGCAACCAGTCAGGATGCTCTCGATGGTACAGCTGTAGAACCTTTTGAGGATCTGAGGACCCATGCCAAATCTATCCAGTCTCGCGAGGGGGAAGAGGCTTTTCGTGCCCTCTTCACGACTGTCTTGGTGTGTTTGGACCATTCTAGTTTGTTGGTGATGTGGACACCAAGGAAGTTGAAACTCTCAACCAGCTCCACTACAGCCCTGTCAATGAGAACGGGGGCGTGCTCGGTCCTCCTTTTCCTGTAGGATCAGCGTGGCGGATGTGTTGTTACCTACCCTTACCACCTGGGGGCGCCCCATCAGGAAGTCCAGTTGCAGAGGGAGGTGTTTAGTCCCAGGGTCCTTAGCTTAGTGATATAGTGGTCCAGGTATGGGGGGGTGAGTCAGCTGGGAGTCTAAGACCTTGACCGTGTGTGACTCTCCTATAGCGGTCCAGGGATGGGGGGTGAGTCAGCTGGGAGTCTAAGACCTTGACCGTGTATGACTCTCCTATAGCGGCCCAGGGATGGGGGGTGAGTCAGCTGGGAGTCTAAGACCTTGACCGTGTATGACTCTCCTATAGCGGCCCAGGGATGGGGGGTGAGTCAGCTGGGAGTCTAAGACCTTGACCGTGTGTGACTCTCCTATAGCGGCCCAGGGATGGGGGGGTGAGTCAGCTGGGAGTCTAAGACCTTGACCGTGTGTGACTCTCCTATAGCGGCCCAGGGATGGAGGGGGTGAGTCAGCTGGGAGTCTAAGACCTTGACCGTGTGTGACTCTCCTATAGCGGCCCAGGGATGGGGGGTGAGTCAGCTGGGAGTCTAAGACCTTGACCTGGTGCTTTAGTATATTCCAGGAAGTGAACTGTAAATGGTGAACGTGTGTGTGTCACTCAGGGAGTGTGTGTTATAGCCAGGCACTGCTCTGTTGCCGAGGGTAACGGCCATGTGAGAGAACTTCAGTCACTCCTTCACAATGTGGTGGCATGACAACCCTGACAGATGTTTTACAGTGTGGCATTGCAGCCAGAGACACAGCACAGGGTATTTTTGACCTGTCTATTTTCATACATACTTACTGTGTGTGTGAGAGAGAACATGGAGAAAATCTTCATTCTGCCTCATTTCATTACTATCTATCACATGGGCTCCTCTTCTTGCCTCTTCTGGAGTCCTCCGGCAAATATCTCCTGATGCAAGAAACTGTGAGAATCTCTGGAACGTTTAAATTCCTCATCCAGTGAGGCGAGTTTCTAGAATTGTTTTCCTTGCTCATCCCTTATAGGACATATTTGCTGATTCAATTGCATCCATTGAAGCAACATGTAATGAAGCGTTTGATAATCATATGGTTAGTCAACACAGACGTGATGTACTGTAGTTCTATTCCTGGATCATTTAGTTTGGCTGATGTTTCTGGTAATGGTAGTAAGTGGTTGTTTACATTGGCAGCAGTAACATTGGGTGGGAACGGTCACAGCATGGCCTATATGACACTTGTGGACGACTGATACAGCTCTGATACTGATACAGCTCTGATACTGATACAGCTCTGATACAGCTCTGATACGGATACTGCTCTGATACTGATACAGCTCTGATACTGATACTGCTCTGATACTGATACAGCTCTGATACTGATACTGCTCTGATACTGATACTGCTCTGATACTGATACAGCTCTGATACTGATACTGCTCTGATACTGCTCTGATACTGATACTGCCCTGATACTGATACTGCCCTGATACTGATACTGCCCTGATACTGATACTGCTCTGATACTGCCCTGATACTGATACTTCTCTGATACTGCTCTAATACTGATACTGCTCTGATACTGATACTGCCCTGATACTGATACTGCCCTGATACTGATACTGCTCTGATACTGCCCTGATACTGATACTTCTCTGATACTGCTCTAATACTGATACTGCTCTGATACTGATACTGCTGTGATATTGATACTGCTCTGACACTGATACTGCTCTGATACTGCCCTGATACTGATACTGCTCTGATACTGATACTGCTCTGATACTGATACTGCTCTGATACTGATCTGATACTGATCTGACACTGCTCTAATACTGATACTGATACTGCTCTGATACGGATACTGCTCTGATACTGCTCTGATACTGATACTGCTCTAATACTGCTCTGATACTGATACTGCTCTGATACTGATCTGATACTGATCTGACACTGCTCTAATACTGATACTGATACTGCTCTAATACTGATACTGATACTGCTCTGATACGGATACTGATACTGCTCTGATACTGCTCTGATACTGATCTGACACTGCTCTGATACTGATACTGCTCTGATACTGATACTGATACAATACTGATACAGCTCTGACACTGATACAGCTCTGACACTGATACTGATACTGCTCTGATACTGATACTGCTCTAATACTGATACAGCTCTGATACTGATACTGGCCTGATACTGCTCTGATACTGCTCTGATACTGATACTGCCCTGCTACTGATACTGCTCTAATACTGCTCTGATATTGATCTGATACTGCTACTGCTCTAATACTGCTCTGATACTGCTCTGATATTGATACTGCTCTGATACTGCCTGATACTGCTCTGATACTGCTCTGATACTGCTCTGATACTGCTTGTGATACTGCCCTGCTACTGATACTGCTCTGATACTGATACTGATACTGGCCTGATACTGCTCTGATACTGATACTGCCCTGCTACTGCTCTGCTACTGATACTGCTCTAATACTGATACTGGCCTGATACTGCTCTGATACTGATACTGGCCTGATACTGCTCTGATACTGATACTGCCCTGCTACTGATACTGCTCTAATACTGCTCTGATACTGATACTGCTCTGATACTGCTCTAATACTGCACTGATACTGATACTGCCCTGCTACTGATACTGCTCTAATACTGATACTGCCCTGATACTGCTACTGCTCTGATACTGCTCTAATACTGATACTGCCCTGCTACTGATACTGCTCTAATACTGATACTGCCCTGCTACTGATACTGCTCTGATACTGATACTGCTCTAATACTGATACTGCTCTAATACTGCTCTGATACGCTCTGATATTGATACTGGTCTGATACTGATACTGCTCTAATACTGATACTGCCCTGCTACTGATACTGCTCTGATACTGATACTGGCCTGATACTGCTCTGATACTGCCCTGCTACTGATACTGCTCTAATACTGCTCTGATACTGCTCTGATATTGATACTGCTCTGATACTGATACTGGCCTGATACTGCTCTAATACTGATCTGATACTGCTCTGATATTGATACTGCTCTGATTCTGATACTGATCTGATATTGATACTGCTCTGATTTTAATACTGATCTGATACTGCTCTGATACTGCTCTGATTCTGATACTGCTCTGATACTGATCTGATTCTGATACTGCTCTGATACTGATACTGCTCTGATACTGATCTGATATTGCTCTGATACTGCTCTGATACTGCTCTGATACTGATCTGATTCTGATACTGCTCTGATACTGATACTGCTCTGATACTGATCTGATATTGATACTGATCTGATACTGATACTGCTCTGATACTGATACTGCTCTGATACTGCTCTGATTCTGATCTGATACTGCTCTGATACTGCTCTGATACTGCTCTGATACTGCTCTGATACTGATACAGCTCTGATTCTGATCTGATACTGCTCTGATATTGATTCTGATCTGATACTGCTCTGATATTGATCTGATATTGATACTGCTCTGATATTGATACTGATCTGATATTGATACTGATATTGATACTGCTCTGATATTGATACTGCTCTGATATTGATACTGATCTGATATTGATACTGATCTGATATTGATACTGCTCTGATATTGATACTGATCTGATACTGATCTGATATTGATACTGCTCTGATTCTGATCTGATTCTGATACTGCTCTGATACTGATACTGCCCTGCTACTGCTCTGATATTGATACTGCTCTGATACTGCTCTGATATTGATACTGCTCTGATATTGATACTGCTCTGATATTGATACTGCTCTGATATTGATACTGCTCTGATACTGCTCTGATACTGCTCTGATACTGCTTGTGATACTGCCCTGCTACTGATACTGATACTGATACTGGCCTGATACTGCTCTGATACTGATACTGCCCTGCTACTGATACTGCTCTGATACTGATACTGGCCTGATACTGCTCTGATACTGCTCTGATACTGCTCTGATACTGATACTGCCCTGATACTGCTACTGCTCTGATACTGATACTGGCCTGATACTGCTCTGATACTGCCCTGCTACTGCTCTGCTACTGATACTGCTCTAATACTGATACTGGCCTGATACTGCTCTGATACTGATACTGGCCTGGTACTGATACTGCTCTAATACTGCTCTGATACTGCTACTGCTCTGATACTGCTCTAATACTGCACTGATACTGATACTGCCCTGCTACTGATACTGCTCTAATACTGATACTGCCCTGATACTGCTACTGCTCTGATACTGCTCTAATACTGCACTGATACTGATACTGCCCTGCTACTGCTCTAATACTGATACTGCCCTGCTACTGATACTGCTCTGATACTGATACTGCTCTAATACTGATACTGCTCTAATACTGCTCTGATACTCTCTGATATTGATACTGGTCTGATACTGATACTGCTCTAATACTGATACTGCCCTGCTACTGATACTGCTCTGATACTGATACTGGCCTGATACTGCTCTGATACTGATACTGGCCTGATACTGCTCTGATACTGATACTGCCCTGGTACTGATACTGCTCTGATACTGCTCTGATACTGCTACTGCTCTGATACTGCTCTAATACTGCACTGATACTGATACTGCCCTGCTACTGATACTGCTCTGATACTGATACTGCCCTGATACTGCTACTGCTCTAATACTGATCTGATACTGCTCTGATATTGATACTGCTCTGATTCTGATACTGATCTGATATTGATACTGCTCTGATACTGATCTGATATTGATACTGCTCTGATTTTAATACTGATCTGATACTGCTCTGATACTGCTCTGATTCTGATACTGCTCTGATACTGATCTGATACTGATACTGCTCTGATACTGATACTGCTCTGATACTGATCTGATATTGATACTGATCTGATACGCTCTGTACTTCTGATACTGTCTGATACTGATACTGCTCTGATATGATCTGATATTGATACTGCTCTGATACTGATCTGATACTGATACTGCTCTGATATTGATCTGATCTGTCTGATACTGCTCTGATCTGATCTGATATTGATACTGCTCTGATACTGATCTGATATTGATACTGATCTGATATTGATACTGATCTGATACTGATATTGATACTGATCTGATTCTGATACTGCTCTGATACTGATACTGCTCTGATACTGATCTGATATTGATACTGATCTGATACTGCTCTGATACTGATACTGCTCTGATACTGCTCTGATTCTGATCTGATACTGCTCTGATATCTGATACTGCTCTGATATTGATACTGATCTGATACTTGATACTGCTCTGATATTGATACTGATCTGATATTGATACTGATCTGATACCTCTGACTACTGCATCTGATATTGATACTGATCTGATATTGATACTGATCTGATATTGATACTGATCTGATATTGATACTGATCTGATACTGATCTGATTCTGATACTGATCTGATTCTGATACTGATCTGATTCTGATCTGATCTGATCTGATTCTGATACTGATCTGATAATGCTCTGCTCCGGTCTTCTCACAACACAAAAGATAAAGAAAACCAAAACAAGGGGAGACCACGAGAGTGAAAACACAGAAATGTTTCAGTGAGCTGAGGGTATCCTGTAGCCTAATAGCCCCAGTCTTAAAAGACTGAAAGGAAGTGTGGCTTTCTCTCTATCCTACTTTCTACAGAGGACTATCATTGATTTAAACTAGAGAAGCAATTAGACTGATATTGATGACTAAACCAAAAGGTCATGAATACCAGTTGGAATCCAATTCTAGCCTCCCTCCATTCAATTTAAGCTGCAAACATGTATAATTTGCCCAATTCAAATGCATTGGTAAGAATTGAAGGCTATGCCTGTGTGGTTGTCTCACCGAGGCATCTTAAGATGAATGCACTAACTTTACGACCTGTAAGTGGCTCTGCAGCATCGGCCAAATGACTAAAACGTTCACGTAGAACAAAAGGCACACAATAAACTGCACAACACTGAGCCGATTGCATAACACATTTAGTTCTGATCAGGAGAATGTGGAGAACATAACGATGCACACCAGCAGAACATTGTGGAGGAGAGGTGGTTGCTAGGCAACACCATCAGGAGACAACACAGTATTCCTCACAGCTGATGAGTCCATTAATTAGGATCCTGGCGGTGTAGCGGTACCGTCTGGACCAGAATCATTAGTTGCATCTCCAACTTGTAAACAACGTGAGACAGACATCAGTTAACCTTCACACTTTGACCTTTGCACTGGCCCCCAATTACAGGAAACAACTGTCAGAATGTGGCTAAGGCAGAAACATTCATCTGTATTACCTCATTAGGTCTAGTTCTCATGTGTAACCCTTGACAACACAGTTCATTCATAACATGTAGGGCATAGTCCTGTCACTAAGTGAGGCATCGTTCAGACTCAGAGAAGAACATTAGATATGTACATCCTGAACTTTAGAATACTGCTGCTGGGCCCTTTATCAGACTCAGAGCTCTGTTGTTGACATCTGTGTTAGTGTGTGTACTGACGGTATCTGGCTGGGGTGTTGTAGTAGGTTGCTCTCAGAGTGCTCTTCCAGAATTAGACAGACAGGTCTCCCTTGAAAAATACATTTCTAATGGGATCACCCAGTGTAAATACAGAATCGACATTTGTGCAACCCCCACCAAACCTCTATCCACACCCTAACACCCCCACCAAACCTCTATCCACACCCTAACACCCCTACCAAACCTCTATCCACACCCTAACACCCCCACCAAACCTCTATCCACACCCTAACACCCCCACCAAACCTCTATCCACACCCTAACACCCCCACCAAACCTCTATCCACACCCTAACACCCCCACCAAACCTCTATCCACACCCTAACACCCCCACCAAACCTCTATCCACACCCTAACACCCATACCAAACCTTTATCCACACCCTAACACCCCCACCAACCCTCTATCCACACCCTAACACCCCTACCAAACCTCTATCCACACCCTAACACCCCCACCAAACCTCTATCCACACCCTAACACCCCCACCAAACCTCTATCCACACCCTAACACCCCACCAAACCTTTATCCACACCCTAACACCCCCACCAAACCTCTATCCACACCCTAACACCCCCACCAAACCTCTATCCACACCCTAACACCCCCCACCAAACCTCTATCCACACCCTAACACCAATACCAAACCTCTATCCACACCCTAACACCCATACCAAACCTCTATCCACACCCTAACACCCCCTCCACCTCTATCCACACCCTAACACCCCCACCAAACCTCTATCCACACCCTAACACCCCCACCAAACCTCTATCCACACCCTAACACCCCCACCAACCTCTATCCACACCCTAACACCCCCACCAACCTCTATCCACATCCTAACACCCCCACCAAACCTCTATCCACACCCTAACACCAATACCAAACCTCTATCCACACCCTAACACCCATACCAAACCTCTATCCACACCCTAACACCCATACCAAACCTTTATCCACACCCTAACACCCCCACCAAACCTCTATCCACACCCTAACACCCCTACCAAACCTCTATCCACACCCTAACACCCCCACCAAACCTCTATCCACACCCTAACACCCCCACCAAACCTCTATCCACACCCTAACACCCCCACCAACCTCTATCCACACCCTAACACCCCCACCAACCTCTATCCACACCCTAACACCCCCACCAAACCTCTATCCACACCCTAACACCCCCACCAAACCCTAACACCCCACCACCGCTGCTTTCATGTTCCCTTTACACGCTCCTGTAGGATTTGTCATGCCATCACACAGACAGACACATATCACTTCACAGCAGTGGAGGACAGCTCATAATAATGGCCAGAATGGTGTGAACGGAATTGATACCATTCAGTTCACTCCATTCCAGACATTATCATGAGCCGTCCTCCCTCAGCAGCCTCCACTGCTTCACGCGCTCCTGTAGGATGTGTAATGCCATCCATTGTATTTCTCCAGAGAGAGAAATAGGGAACATTCCAGAGTGAGACCAGGCCAGGTTAAAACTCAGCCCGACAGGATGAATGATCACTGCACACGCAATCACACACACCTAACAACAGTGGTATGGTTACAATTCACAGTGTGATACCACACAATCCACTCACACAGGGTAATGATCTAAATACGGAACACATGCAATCTCAGTCACTCCCCCCCAACCCAACAATAGGGTCATGGTTGGGGTCAGGGAACACATGCAATCTCAGTCACTCCCCCCCAACCAACAATAGGGTCATGGTTGGGTTAGAGAACACATGCAATCTCAGTCACTCCCCCCCAACCCAACAATAGGGTCATGGTTGGGGTAAGGGAACACATGCAATCTCAGTCACTCCCCCCCAACCCAACAATAGGGTCATGGTTGGGGTTAGGGAACACATGCAATCTCAGTCACTCCCCCCCCAACCCAACAATAGGGTCATGGTTGGGGTTAGGGAACACATGCAATCTCAGTCACTCCCCCCCCAACCCAACAATAGGGTCATGGTTGGGGTAAGGGAACACATGCAATCTCAGTCACTCCCCCCCAACCCAACAATAGGGTCATGGTTGGGGTAAGGGAACACATGCAATCTCAGTCACTCCCCCCCAACCCAACAATAGTGTCATGGTTGGGGTCAGGGAACACATGCAATCTCAGTCACTCCCCCCCCAACCCAACAATAGGGTCATGGTTGGGGTTAGGGAACACATGCAATCTCAGCACCCCCCCCACCCAAGAATTGAGGCATTGTGGGGTTGAGAATCCTTGCATAAAATTTACACACCTCCAACCCACAGTGGGTCATGGTTAGGGTTCAGGGAACGTCACAAGCAACCTCAGACAATCCCCCAATATTCTTCCATCAACTATGCCTGATTCCTCATGTGTTTGGTTCTGGTGACCATTTCAGTTGTTCTTGTATGAGGCTATAATGTGTCCTCTGACATACTACTATGCAAATGGAACTCTATTCCCTATATAGTGCACTACTTTTGACCAGAGCCTTATGGAACCAGGTCAAAAGTAGTGCACTAATAGGGTATAGGGTGCCATTTGAGAGACAACCGTATACCGCTGTGTTACGTGGGTAGGGTTGATTGGGGTGATTCTCATTTGACTGGGAGGAGGGAGTGTCGTCATGGAAGGTCAGGACTCAATGGGGATAAACAACAACGTAACAAATCAATTCTGCAATTGGAAAAAACTATTCATCACAGAGGACACTCCTCATTCTTCCATGAAACCTCTATTATAGACCTCTGTGTGTGTTGTGTGTGTGGGGGGTTTAAGGTTGTCGTAGACTATCACTTCAGCTTTAATAGACATCAGTACAGATCAGATGATATGATCATGTATATAGTGTAGTTATGAGACACAGCTTCAATAGACAACACAACAACAGAAACCTGTTTCAATGACATTTTCATTCTTACACAGTCCACCTACAGGGCCGCTGCAGGAGAAAGGAATTAGGTGGTTCTGATTCATTATAAAGCTAATACCATGAACTCTTCAATGAAATATTATTCAAAACCACATATCAAACCATTTACATTTGATCCCTTACAGAGCTCTTAAGATAAGAACAATGTGACAATTTACAAAGTGCATGATTTCATTAATCTGTGAAAAAAGGCATAATTACATGTTTTATTCCATTCTACTTCACATGCCTAGTTCAAGTTTGAAGCATTTAAAGTTACTGAACATGGGAATGAGGTGACACCAATGTCAGTTACTTACATTCATATTTACAGTAATTACAAGAATGAGTTGCTAATAACAGACCCTGGATATCTGACATAGCAGTACATGTTAAGTCAGTAGTTGTCAAAAACACCTTCCCTGCAAAACCTGCACTCTTAAATCAAAACAGTAAATGGCTGTGCCTGTCTACCATTCACACCATTATGGCTGTTTACACAGGCAGCCCAATTCAGGTATTTAGCCCAATTATTGGCAAAAGATTTGATCTGATTTTTAGGGGGGGCAAAATATTAGAATTGGGCTGCCTGTGTAAACAGCCTATGTTCTCATCACAGTGGTGCACAGTGGTGCTTTATTTAGGAGCAGTCAAAAGGTTGATTCCTTCAGCCCTACCAGCCAAACCCCTACCAGCCAAACCCCTACCAGCCAAACCCCTACCAGCCAAACCCCTTTCATAAACACTACAACAGATCCTTCTGTACCACCTCTCACAGCTCAAAGGCAACAACATCCTGCCTGAGCTGCAGAAATTCAAATGGACCGCAGTCATATCACATGATCTACATCAAGCAGATATGGAGTCCAGAGGAGGCTGGTGGGAGGAGCTATAGGAGGACAGGCTCATTGTAATGGCTGGAATGAAAAAATGGAACGGAATCAAACATATGGAAACCACATTTAACTCGGTTCCATTTATTCCATTCCAACCATTACAATGAGCCTTTCCTCCTATAGCTTCTTCCACCAGCCTCCACTGATGGAGTCATATCAAAGCACATTATGTTTATTTTCAAGTGGAAATGAGTTTCTCAGCAGCTACCGCCTGCAGTGCCTTTTTGAACTTTAACCTCTGCAGGTCTCTTCCAATAGTTTGGGGATGAAGGGCAAGCCCTCGTACATGTCAGACCTTTACAGCTCCTATATTATCTTCATAATCAGTCTAAATTAGTGTCCCTCAGCCTGTCTGACCTTTCACCTCTAGACGTCCCCTACAGTTTGGAGATTAAGGGCAAGCCCTCGTACATGTCGGCCTTCAGTTTGCACCATTCAGCCAGCCTCTGGATGGCGCTCTTCTCCAGAGCCAGCACCGACGCTGCCTTGTTCAGCTTGGCTTCGTTCCTCTCCAGGTAGCGAGTTCCTTCCTCCTGCAGGAAGGTGAGCCTCTCCGGGCGGCTCTCGTCCAATGGGATGTCCTCGCTCATGTAGGGGTTGAAACGGAAGTAGGTGTTGGGTGGAAGGAGGGCGTCCAGCATGATGTGGACCTCTGACGGGGAGAGAAGAGGTGAGGGAGGTTAGGTCATGTTGCTGGAGTACAGTTAAATCATTTTATATCTTGATAGCTATCATGTTGTTAGTGTAGCTAGTTTAGAGGTAGAGGAAGCAGCTGTCTGGGAGAAGGAGAGAGCATGACGTGGACTTCTGATGAGGGAGACAAAGTTAGTCCATATGTCACTGGTTTATTATGACTTCCTACTTTATAGAGATCCATCAAGTTGTTAATAGTGCCATCACCCGCACACACTGACTAAACATCACTCAGACTGACCATCTACACAGGTAGGCATCAGAGAGAGGTCAAGTACTGGGGAGCTGATGAATGAGAGGAATCAGAGAGAGGTCAAGTACTGGGGAGCTGATGAATGAGAGGAATCAGAGAGAGGTCAAGTACTGGGGAGCTGATGAATGAGAGGAATCAGAGAGGTCAAGTACTGGGGAGCTGATGAATGAGAGGAATCAGAGAGAGGTCAAGTACTGGGGAGCTGATGAATGAGAGGAATCAGAGAGAGGTCAAGTACTGGGGAGCTGATGAATGAGAGGAATCAGAGAGAGGTCAAGTACTGGGGAGCTGATGAATGAGAGGAATCAGAGAGAGGTCAAGTACTGGGGAGCTGATGAATGAGAGGAATCAGAGAGAGGTCAAGTACTGGGGAGCTGATGAATGAGAGGAATCAGAGAGGTCAAGTACTGGGGAGCTGATGAATGAGAGGAATCAGAGAGAGGTCAAGTACTGGGGAGCTGATGAATGAGAGGAATCAGAGAGAGGTCAAGTACTGGGGAGCTGATGAATGAGAGGAATCAGAGAGAGGTCAAGTACTGGGGAGCTGATGAATGAGAGGAATCAGAGAGGTCAAGTACTGGGGAGCTGATGAATGAGAGGAATCAGAGAGGTCAAGTACTGGGGAGCTGATGAATGAGAGGAATCAGAGAGAGGTCAAGTACTGGGGAGCTGATGAATGAGAGGAATCAGAGAGGTCAAGTACTGGGGAGCTGATGAATGAGAGGAATCAGAGAGAGGTCAAGTACTGGGGAGCTGATGAATGAGAGGAATCAGAGAGAGGTCAAGTACTGGGGAGCTGATGAATGAGAGGAATCAGAGAGAGGTCAAGTACTGGGGAGCTGATGAATGAGAGGAATCAGAGAGGTCAAGTACTGGGGAGCTGATGAATGAGAGGAATCAGAGAGAGGTCAAGTACTGGGGAGCTGATGAATGAGAGGAATCAGAGAGGTCAAGTACTGGGGAGCTGATGAATGAGAGGAATCAGAGAGGTCAAGTACTGGGGAGCTGATGAATGAGAGGAATCAGAGAGAGGTCAAGTACTGGGGAGCTGATGAATGAGAGGAATCAGAGAGAGGTCAAGTACTGGGGAGCTGATGAATGAGAGGAATCAGAGAGATCAAGTACTGGGGAGCTGATGAATGAGAGGAATCAGAGAGGTCAAGTACTGGGGAGCTGATGAATGAGAGGAATCAGAGAGGTCAAGTACTGGGGAGCTGATGAATGAGAGGAATCAGAGAGGTCAAGTACTGGGGAGCTGATGAATGAGAGGAATCAGAGAGAGGTCAAGTACTGGGGAGCTGATGAATGAGAGGAATCAGAGAGAGGTCAAGTACTGGGGAGCTGATGAATGAGAGGAATCAGAGAGGTCAAGTACTGGGGAGCTGATGAATGAGAGGAATCAGAGAGGTCAAGTACTGGGGAGCTGATGAATGAGAGGAATCAGAGAGGTCAAGTACTGGGGAGCTGATGAATGAGAGGAATCAGAGAGAGGTCAAGTACTGGGGAGCTGATGAATGAGAGGAATCAGAGAGGTCAAGTACTGGGGAGCTGATGAATGAGAGGAATCAGAGAGGTCAAGTACTGGGGAGCTGATGAATGAGAGGAATCAGAGAGGTCAAGTACTGGGGAGCTGATGAATGAGAGGAATCAGAGAGAGGTCAAGTACTGGGGAGCTGATGAATGAGAGGAATCAGAGAGGTCAAGTACTGGGGAGCTGATGAATGAGAGGAATCAGAGAGGTCAAGTACTGGGGAGCTGATGAATGAGAGGAATCAGAGAGAGGTCAAGTACTGGGGAGCTGATGAATGAGAGGAATCAGAGAGGTCAAGTACTGGGGAGCTGATGAATGAGAGGAATCAGAGAGGTCAAGTACTGGGGAGCTGATGAATGAGAGGAATCAGAGAGGTCAAGTACTGGGGAGCTGATGAATGAGAGGAATCAGAGAGGTCAAGTACTGGGGAGCTGATGAATGAGAGGAATCAGAGAGAGGTCAAGTACTGGGGAGCTGATGAATGAGAGGAATCAGAGAGAGGTCAAGTACTGGGGAGCTGATGAATGAGAGGAATCAGAGAGAGGTCAAGTACTGGGGAGCTGATGAATGAGAGGAATCAGAGAGAGGTCAAGTACTGGGGAGCTGATGAATGAGAGGAATCAGAGAGAGGTCAAGTACTGGGGAGCTGATGAATGAGAGGAATCAGAGAGAGGTCAAGTACTGGGGAGCTGATGAATGAGAGGAATCAGAGAGGTCAAGTACTGGGGAGCTGATGAATGAGAGGAATCAGAGAGGTCAAGTACTGGGGAGCTGATGAATGAGAGGAATCAGAGAGAGGTCAAGTACTGGGGAGCTGATGAATGAGAGGAATCAGAGAGAGGTCAAGTACTGGGGAGCTGATGAATGAGAGGAATCAGAGAGGTCAAGTACTGGGGAGCTGATGAATGAGAGGAATCAGAGAGGTCAAGTACTGGGGAGCTGATGAATGAGAGGAATCAGAGAGAGGTCAAGTACTGGGGAGCTGATGAATGAGAGGAATCAGCGAGAGATCAAGTACTGGGGAGCTGATGAATGAGAGGAATCAGAGAGAGGTCAAGTACTGGGGAGCTGATGAATGAGAGGAATCAGAGAGGTCAAGTACTGGGGAGCTGATGAATGAGAGGAATCAGAGAGGTCAAGTACTGGGGAGCTGATGAATGAGAGGAATCAGAGAGAGGTCAAGTACTGGGGAGCTGATGAATGAGAGGAATCAGAGAGGTCAAGTACTGGGGAGCTGATGAATGAGAGGAATCAGAGAGGTCAAGTACTGGGGAGCTGATGAATGAGAGGAATCAGAGAGGTCAAGTACTGGGGAGCTGATGAATGAGAGGAATCAGAGAGGTCAAGTACTGGGGAGCTGATGAATGAGAGGAATCAGAGAGGTCAAGTACTGGGGAGCTGATGAATGAGAGGAATCAGAGAGAGGTCAAGTACTGGGGAGCTGATGAATGAGAGGAATCAGAGAGGTCAAGTACTGGGGAGCTGATGAATGAGAGGAATCAGAGAGGTCAAGTACTGGGGAGCTGATGAATGAGAGGAATCAGAGAGGTCAAGTACTGGGGAGCTGATGAATGAGAGGAATCAGAGAGAGGTCAAGTACTGGGGAGCTGATGAATGAGAGGAATCAGAGAGGTCAAGTACTGGGGAGCTGATGAATGAGAGGAATCAGAGAGGTCAAGTACTGGGGAGCTGATGAATGAGAGGAATCAGAGAGGTCAAGTACTGGGGAGCTGATGAATGAGAGGAATCAGAGAGGTCAAGTACTGGGGAGCTGATGAATGAGAGGAATCAGAGAGGTCAAGTACTGGGGAGCTGATGAATGAGAGGAATCAGAGAGGTCAAGTACTGGGGAGCTGATGAATGAGAGGAATCAGAGAGGTCAAGTACTGGGGAGCTGATGAATGAGAGGAATCAGAGAGAGGTCAAGTACTGGGGAGCTGATGAATGAGAGGAATCAGAGAGGTCAAGTACTGGGGAGCTGATGAACTTGATGTGCTGAGATGTGTAGGTCAAAATGAAATCATTGAAGGAGTGACTGAAATACAGCATGAGACAAAACAATGGTCTTCCAACCCCCTAACAGGGACTACATGCAGCGAATGATTCACTTAATGAGATTCACAGAAAACAATTGACATCCAACTACATGCAGTGTCTGTTTTAGTGAAGCACGTCTCTGACTGACTGACTGACTGACTGGCTGACTGGCTGGCTGACTGGCTGGCTGACTGGTTGGCTGACTTTAATCTGATGTTAGAAATAACCTAATGTGGTTTCATCCCTGTCAAAGGACAGATGTGGACAGTGGACAAACTATACACACACCAACTACACACACCACACACACTCCATGGTCCTCTGTGTGACCCACCCTCTGTGTCTGTAGCACTGCTGATGACGTTGGTGATCTTGGCTTTGAGACTGGTGGAGGTGGTGTTGTTCTTGTTGACGGTCTCATAGCGACCCGTACCCAGGGAGACAACACACTGCACTGGGGTGTTGGGCCACAGCAGCTTACACTCATGGATGGCCAACGCTGTGGGGTTGTTGATGAGGAGACCACCATCCTGGAAACACAGAGACAATCTGACTTTAGAAAATACCACAAGGACTTTAGACAGACCGCTAAGTTGTTAAACTGTTTACATACTGCTTTACTCATCTCATATGTATATACTATATTCTATTGTATTTTAGTCTATGCCACTCCGACATTGCTCATTCCTAATATTTATATATTCCTTAATTACATTATTTTACTTTTAGGTTTGTGTTTATTGGTAGATATTACTGCACTATTGAAGCTAGGAACACAAGCATTTAGCTACACCTGCAATAACATCTGCTAATGTGACCAATACAATCTGATTTGATTTAATGTTTATGTCTGCATTCTTATCTTGTATGTAAAAGGTACATGACATTAAGCTTGGTAAATGTACTGGTAAATGTCTAATAATATTGAGGTAGAACATAGTAAATCACCATGTCCTAGTACATAATGTCTGAGGTAGAACATAGTAAATCACCACCATGTCCTAGTACATAATGTCTGAGGTAGAACATAGTAAATCACCACCATGTCCTAGTACATAATGTCTGAGGTAGAACATAGTAAATCATCACCATGTCCTAGTACATAATGTCTGAGGTAGAACATAGTAAATCACCACCATGTCCTAGTACATAATGTCTGAGGTAGAACATAGTAAATCACCACCATCTCCTAGTACATAATGTCTGAGGTAGAACATAGTAAATCACCATGTCCTAGTACATAATGTCTGAGGTAGAACATAGTAAATCACCACCATGTCCTAGTACATAATGTCTGAGGTAGAACATAGTAAATCACCACCATGTCCTAGTACATAATGTCTGAGGTAGAACATAGTAAATCACCATGTCCTAGTACATAATGTCTGAGGTAGAACATAGTAAATCACCATGTCCTAGTACATAATGTCTGAGGTAGAACATAGTAAATCACCATGTCCTAGTACATAATGTCTGAGGTAGAACATAGTAAATCACCACCATGTCCTAGTACATAATGTCTGAGGTAGAACATAGTAAATCATCACCATGTCCTAGTACATAATGTCTGAGGTAGAACATAGTAAATCATCACCATGTCCTAGTACATAATGTCTGAGGTAGAACATAGTAAATCACCACCATGTCCTAGTACATAATGTCTGAGGTAGAACATAGTAAATCACCACCATGTCCTAGTACATAATGTCTGAGGTAGAACATAGTAAATCACCACCATGTCCTAGTACATAATGTCTGAGGTAGAACATAGTAAATCACCACCATGTCCTAGTACATAATGTCTGAGGTAGAACATAGTAAATCACCACCATGTCCTAGTACATAATGTCTGAGGTAGAACATAGTAAATCACCACCATGTCCTAGTACATAATGTCTGAGGTAGAACATAGTAAATCACCACCATGTCCTAGTACATAATGTCTGAGGTAGAACATAGTAAATCACCACCATGTCCTAGTACATAATGTCTGAGGTAGAACATAGTAAATCACCACCATGTCCTAGTACATAATGTCTGAGGTAGAACATAGTAAATCACCACCATGTCCTAGTACATAATGTCTGAGGTAGAACATAGTAAATCACCACCATGTCCTAGTACATAATGTCTGAGGTAGAACATAGTAAATCACCACCATGTCCTAGTACATAATGTCTGAGGTAGAACATAGTAAATCACCACCATGTCCTAGTACATAATGTCTGAGGTAGAACATAGTAAATCACCATGTCCTAGTACATAATGTCTGAGGTAGAACATAGTAAATCACCACCATGTCCTAGTACATAATGTCTGAGGTAGAACATAGTAAATCACCATGTCCTAGTACATAATGTCTGAGGTAGAACATAGTAAATCACCATGTCCTAGTACATAATGTCTGAGGTAGAACATAGTAAATCACCATGTCCTAGTACATAATGTCTGAGGTAGAACATAGTAAATCACCACCATGTCCTAGTACATAATGTCTGAGGTAGAACATAGTAAATCACCACCATGTCCTAGTACATAATGTCTGAGGTAGAACATAGTAAATCATCACCATGTCCTAGTACATAATGTCTGAGGTAGAACATAGTAAATCACCACCATGTCCTAGTACATAATGTCTGAGGTAGAACATAGTAAATCACCACCATGTCCTAGTACATAATGTCTGAGGTAGAACATAGTAAATCACCACCATGTCCTAGTACATAATGTCTGAGGTAGAACATAGTAAATCACCACCATGTCCTAGTACATAATGTCTGAGGTAGAACATAGTAAATCACCACCATGTCCTAGTACATAATGTCTGAGGTAGAACATAGTAAATCACCACCATGTCCTAGTACATAATGTCTGAGGTAGAACATAGTAAATCACCACCATGTCCTAGTACATAATGTCTGAGGTAGAACATAGTAAATCACCACCATGTCCTAGTACATAATGTCTGAGGTAGAACATAGTAAATCATCACCATGTCCTAGTACATAATGTCTGAGGTAGAACATAGTAAATCACCATGTCCTAGTACATAATGTCTGAGGTAGAACATAGTAAATCACCATGTCCTAGTACATAATGTCTGAGGTAGAACATAGTAAATCACCACCATGTCCTAGTACATAATGTCTGAGGTAGAACATAGTAAATCACCACCATGTCCTAGTACATAATGTCTGAGGTAGAACATAGTAAATCACCACCATGTCCTAGTACATAATGTCTGAGGTAGAACATAGTAAATCACCACCATGTCCTAGTACATAATGTCTGAGGTAGAACATAGTAAATCATCACCATGTCCTAGTACATAATGTCTGAGGTAGAACATAGTAAATCATCACCATGTCCTAGTACATAATGTCTGAGGTAGAACATAGTAAATCACCATGTCCTAGTACATAATGTCTGAGGTAGAACATAGTAAATCACCATGTCCTAGTACATAATGTCTGAGGTAGAACATAGTAAATCACCATGTCCTAGTACATAATGTCTGAGGTAGAACATAGTAAATCACCACCATGTCCTAGTACATAATGTCTGAGGTAGAACATAGTAAATCACCACCATGTCCTAGTACATAATGTCTGAGGTAGAACATAGTAAATCACCATGTCCTAGTACATAATGTCTGAGGTAGAACATAGTAAATCACCACCATGTCCTAGTACATAATGTCTGAGGTAGAACATAGTAAATCACCATGTCCTAGTACATAATGTCTGAGGTAGAACATAGGAAATCACCATGTCCTAGTACATAATGTCTGAGGTAGAACATAGTAAATCATCACCATGTCCTAGTACATAATGTCTGAGGTAGAACATAGTAAATCACCACCATGTCCTAGTACATAATGTCTGAGGTAGAACATAGTAAATCACCACCATGTCCTAGTACATAATGTCTGAGGTAGAACATAGTAAATCACCACCATGTCCTAGTACATAATGTCTGAGGTAGAACATAGTAAATCACCACCATGTCCTAGTACATAATGTCTGAGGTAGAACATAGTAAATCACCACCATGTCCTAGTACATAATGTCTGAGGTAGAACATAGTAAATCACCACCATGTCCTAGTACATAATGTCTGAGGTAGAACATAGTAAATCACCATGTCCTAGTACATAATGTCTGAGGTAGAACATAGTAAATCACCACCATGTCCTAGTACATAATGTCTGAGGTAGAACATAGTAAATCACCACCATGTCCTAGTACATAATGTCTGAGGTAGAACATAGTAAATCACCACCATGTCCTAGTACATAATGTCTGAGGTAGAACATAGTAAATCATCACCATGTCCTAGTACATAATGTCTGAGGTAGAACATAGTAAATCATCACCATGTCCTAGTACATAATGTCTGAGGTAGAACATAGTAAATCACCACCATGTCCTAGTACATAATGTCTGAGGTAGAACATAGTAAATCACCACCATGTCCTAGTACATAATGTCTGAGGTAGAACATAGTAAATCACCACCATGTCCTAGTACATAATGTCTGAGGTAGAACATAGTAAATCACCATGTCCTAGTACATAATGTCTGAGGTAGAACATAGTAAATCACCACCATGTCCTAGTACATAATGTCTGAGGTAGAACATAGTAAATCACCACCATGTCCTAGTACATAATGTCTGAGGTAGAACATAGTAAATCACCACCATGTCCTAGTACATAATGTCTGAGGTAGAACATAGTAAATCACCACCATGTCCTAGTACATAATGTCTGAGGTAGAACATAGTAAATCACCACCATGTCCTAGTACATAATGTCTGAGGTAGAACATAGTAAATCACCATGTCCTAGTACATAATGTCTGAGGTAGAACATAGTAAATCACCACCATGTCCTAGTACATAATGTCTGAGGTAGAACATAGTAAATCATCACCATGTCCTAGTACATAATGTCTGAGGTAGAACATAGTAAATCATCACCATGTCCTAGTACATAATGTCTGAGGTAGAACATAGTAAATCACCACCATGTCCTAGTACATAATGTCTGAGGTAGAACATAGTAAATCACCACCATGTCCTAGTACATAATGTCTGAGGTAGAACATAGTAAATCACCACCATGTCCTAGTACATAATGTCTGAGGTAGAACATAGTAAATCATCACCATGTCCTAGTACATAATGTCTGAGGTAGAACATAGTAAATCATCACCATGTCCTAGTACATAATGTCTGAGGTAGAACATAGTAAATCACCACCATGTCCTAGTACATAATGTCTGAGGTAGAACATAGTAAATCACCACCATGTCCTAGTACATAATGTCTGAGGTAGAACATAGTAAATCACCATGTCCTAGTACATAATGTCTGAGGTAGAACATAGTAAATCACCACCATGTCCTAGTACATAATGTCTGAGGTAGAACATAGTAAATCACTCACCATGTCCTAGTACATAATGTCTGAGGTAGAACATAGTAAATCATCCACCATGGTCCTAGTACATAATGTCTGAGGTAGAACATAGTAAATCATCCACCATGTCCTAGTACATAATGTCTGAGGTAGAACATAGTAAATCATCCACCATGTCCTAGTACATAATGTCTGAGGTAGAACATAGTAAATCACCACCATGTCACTAGTACATAATGTCTGAGGTAGAACATAGTAAATCATCACCATGTCCTAGTACATAATGTGTCTTTATGACTCCAATAGACAAGCATGCATCATTACAAACCAGCGCACGCTAGAAGATGTGAAAAATAGGTTTAGCATCAAGCATGTCTTCAGGGGGAGGAGTGACCAGAATACAGCTTCCACAGCTGCCTTGAAGTGTGCCAATTACCCTGAGGTATACCTGGAGTTACTGAGTGATAGAGAATGTGTGTGTCTCCTCTCCTTGTCAGCAGTCCTCCAGCAGCTCGTTTCCAGAGTCATGTGAGGTCAAGGTTTAATGAAACGCCCCAGGCCCTGATCAATGCTGCTCTGTATCTAAACACCAGGTCTGTTTAATGAAACGCCCCAGGCCCTGATCAATGCTGCTCTGTATCTAAACACCAGGTCTGTTTAATGAAACGCCCCAGGCCCTGATCAATGCTGCTCTGTATCTAAACACCAGGTCTGTTTAATGAAACGCCCCAGGCCCTGATCAATGCTGCTCTGCTTCTAAACACCAGGTCTGTTTAATGAAACGCCCCAGGCCCTGATCAATGCTGCTCTGCTTCTAAACACCAGGTCTGTTTAATGAAACGCCCCAGGCCCTGATCAATGCTGCTCTGCTTCTAAACACCAGGTCTGTTTAATGAAACGCCCCAGGCCCTGATCAATGCTGCTCTGCATCTAAACACCAGGCCTGTTTAATGAAACGCCCCAGGCCCTGATCAATGCTGCTCTGCTTCTAAACACCAGGTCTGTTTAATGAAACGCCCCAGGCCCTGATCAATGCTGCTCTGCATCTAAACACCAGGCCTGTTTAAGCTGCCTGACCTGGGACTACGAGGCTGTTCTACTGGCCCACCAGGCTTGTGGAAACACGTTCCTAGCGACCCCTCCAGGGCTGGTGAGAAGTGGTACACAGTCGAATACACCCCAGAGATGAATAGAGTCTGCTTGCCTGTAGGGTGATAGTGGTCTGAATAACAAGGAGTTAAACGTATGGTAGAAATGTCTTTCTGACCAGGCCAACAAAAGGGAAACAACAAGTGTATTACACATACAGGGTAGGATAGCTCAATTACCTCAATGTTGTACAATCACCTCAACAGAGTCGGTGCTCCACAGTATAAAGAGGCTTTGAGACGGTACAATTAATTATTCACGTCTCATTTCCAGAAGCAGTTGTGAATGTCAGCGGCTGCAGACAGACAAGATTAGCCAGACAGAGGCTAAGTAAGGGCTCTCTCTCACTCACAGACACACAGACACACACACACACACACACACACACACTTACTTGAGAGTGTGTGTGTCAGGCTACTCTGTGTGCTCCAGACACTAGCTGAGCAGTGACCTTGTCTTGGCAAGGCCAGGTTTAGTCTTTTTACTTATTTCTTCCCTCTCTCTTAGCTACCCTCTCCAAGTCCACTTACTCTGGGACTTCATCCACTAAGTATGCGTCCAAAATGGCACCCTATTTCCTATATAGTGCACTACTTCTGAGAGCCCTATGGGCCCTGGTAATAAGTAATGCACTACATAGGGAATAGGGTGTAATTTGGAATGCAGTCTGGGTGAAGGGTTTTCAAACTGGGCTGTTTGGATAGGATTAAACTGCTAAAACAATGATCTACTCATGGTGAACTGTGGGAGAGAGTGTGGCTCACAATAAGGCCTTGACTCCTGCTGACTGCAGGTCAAAGGTCATTTCCACTCTGTGGGGGTCGGAGCTACAACAGCTCCCTGGGCTAAGCCTCTCTCTCAACAACCTCACTGGCTTCTCACTACAGAGACACTAAAGAGAAACAACACAATGAGTCTCCAGTGTTGCCATGGCGTTATATCCAGCACTGCCTCTTCTAAAAACACTCCAGGAATTGGAATAAGGAAGTGGGCCCTGACTGGCATGAAAGTGTCACTATTTGGGCTTTCAATCTAGAGGAAATGTCAGTCAACAGTGATAGTGAACATATTACAAGACAATTCTCAGTGCTAACTGTTGTTTTTTAATTAGGTGATTATTTGTTGTTCCTCAGGCTCTTGAGACCTGTTAACCAACAAGCCAAAGTGATTCTCCTGTTGTGCATCATCGTGACTAAGCAGAGATTTCATGGCACCTTAATGCGTCTTGACACTTCGCTGCAGGCCTCATGATTAAACACTAAACTAGCCAAATAAAACCTTGCCTGTTTGCATTTAAACTGTGACCAGATCACTGGTCTTTATGTTATCATGATACAGTATGACCCTGGTACAGTATGTCCCTGGTACAGTGTGACCAGATCACTGGTCTTTATGTTATCATGATACAGTATGTCCCTGGTACAGTGTGACCAGATCCCTGGTCTTTATGTTATCATGATACAGTATGACCCTGGTACAGTATGTCCCTGGTACAGTGTGACCAGATCACTGGTCTTTATGTTATCATGATACAGTATGTCCCTGGTACAGTGTGACCAGATCACTGGTCTTTATATTATCATGATACAGTATGTCCCTGGTACAGTGTGACCAGATCACTGGTCTTTATATTATCATGATACAGTATGTCCCTGGTACAGTGTGACCAGATCACTGGTCTTTATATTATCATGATACAGTATGTCCCTGGTACAGTGTGACCAGATCCCTGGTCTTTATGTTATCATGATACAGTATGTCCCTGGTACAGTATGACCAGATCACTGGTCTTTATGTTATCATGATACAGTATGTCCCTGGTACAGTGTGACCAGATCCCTGGTCTTTATATTATCATGATACAGTATGTCCCTGGTACAGTATGACCCTGGTACAGTGTGACCAGATCACTGGTCTTTATATTATCATGATACAGTATGTCCCTGGTACAGTGTGACCAGATCACTGGTCTTTATGTTATCATGATACAGTATGTCCCTGGTACAGTGTGACCCTGGTACAGTGTGACCAGATCACTGGTCTTTATGTTATCATGATACAGTATGTCCCTGGTACAGTATGACCAGATCACTGGTCTTTATGTTATCATGATACAGTATGACCCTGGTACAGTGTGACCAGATCCCTGGTCTTTATATTATCATGATACAGTATGTCCCTGGTACAGTGTGACCAGATCACTGGTCTTTATGTTATCATGATACAGTATGTCCCTGGTACAGTGTGACCAGATCACTGGTCTTTATGTTATCATGATACAGTATGTCCCTGGTACAGTATGACCCTGGTACAGTATGACCAGATCACTGGTCTTTATGTTATCATGATACAGTATGTCCCTGGTACAGTATGACCCTGGTACAGTGTGACCAGATCACTGGTCTTTATATTATCATGATACAGTATGTCCCTGGTACAGTGTGACCAGATCCCTGGTCTTTATGTTATCATGATACAGTATGTCCCTGGTACAGTGTGACCAGATCACTGGTCTTTATGTTATCATGATACAGTATGTCCCTGGTACAGTGTGACCAGATCCCTGGTCTTTATGTTATCATGATACAGTATGTCCCTGGTACAGTATGTCCCTGGTACAGTGTGACCAGATCACTGGTCTTTATGTTATCATGATACAGTATGTCCCTGGTACAGTATGACCAGATCACTGGTCTTTATGTTATCATGATACAGTATGTCCCTGGTACAGTATGACCCTGGTACAGTGTGACCAGATCACTGGTCTTTATGTTATCATGATACAGTATGTCCCTGGTACAGTGTGACCAGATCACTGGTCTTTATGTTATCATGATACAGTATGTCCCTGGTACAGTGTGACCAGATCACTGGTCTTTATGTTATCATGATACAGTATGTCCCTGGTACAGTGTGACCAGATCACTGGTCTTTATGTTATCATGATACAGTATGTCCCTGGTACAGTATGTCCCTGGTACAGTATGACCAGATCACTGGTCTTTATGTTATCATGATACAGTATGTCCCTGGTACAGTATGACCCTGGTACAGTGTGACCAGATCACTGGTCTTTATGTTATCATGATACAGTATGTCCCTGGTACAGTGTGACCAGATCACTGGTCTTTATGTTATCATGATACAGTATGTCCCTGGTACAGTATGACCAGATCACTGGTCTTTATGTTATCATGATACAGTATGTCCCTGGTACAGTATGACCAGATCACTGGTCTTTATATTATCATGATACAGTATGTCCCTGGTACAGTATGACCAGATCCCTGGTCTTTATGTTATCATGATACAGTATGTCCCTGGTACAGTATGACCAGATCACTGGTCTTTATGTTATCATGATACAGTATGTCCCTGGTACAGTGTGACCAGATCCCTGGTCTTTATATTATCATGATACAGTATGTCCCTGGTACAGTGTGACCAGATCACTGGTCTTTATGTTATCATGATACAGTATGTCCCTGGTACAGTATGACCAGATCACTGGTCTTTATGTTATCATGATACAGTATGTCCCTGGTACAGTGTGACCAGATCACTGGTCTTTATGTTATCATGATACAGTATGTCCCTGGTACAGTATGACCCTGGTACAGTGTGACCAGATCACTGGTCTTTATGTTATCATGATACAGTATGTCCCTGGTACAGTATGACCCTGGTACAGTGTGACCAGATCACTGGTCTTTATGTTATCATGATACAGTATGTCCCTGGTACAGTGTGACCAGATCCCTGGTCTTTATGTTATCATGATACAGTATGTCCCTGGTACAGTATGACCCTGGTACAGTGTGACCAGATCACTGGTCTTTATGTTATCATGATACAGTATGTCCCTGGTACAGTGTGACCAGATCACTGGTCTTTATGTTATCATGATACAGTATGTCCCTGGTACAGTGTGACCAGATCCCTGGTCTTTATGTTATCATGATACAGTATGTCCCTGGTACAGTATGACCCTGGTACAGTGTGACCAGATCACTGGTCTTTATGTTATCATGATACAGTATGTCCCTGGTACAGTATGACCCTGGTACAGTATGACCAGATCACTGGTCTTTATGTTATCATGATACAGTATGTCCCTGGTACAGTGTGACCAGATCACTGGTCTTTATGTTATCATGATACAGTATGTCCCTGGTACAGTGTGACCAGATCACTGGTCTTTATGTTATCATGATACAGTATGTCCCTGGTACAGTATGTCCCTGGTACAGTGTGACCAGATCACTGGTCTTTATGTTATCATGATACAGTATGACCCTGGTACAGTATGACCCTGGTACAGTGTGACCAGATCACTGGTCTTTATGTTATCATGATACAGTATGTCCCTGGTACAGTGTGACCAGATCACTGGTCTTTATGTTATCATGATACAGTATGTCCCTGGTACAGTATGACCAGATCACTGGTCTTTATGTTATCATGATACAGTATGTCCCTGGTACAGTATGACCAGATCACTGGTCTTTATATTATCATGATACAGTATGTCCCTGGTACAGTATGACCAGATCCCTGGTCTTTATGTTATCATGATACAGTATGTCCCTGGTACAGTATGACCAGATCACTGGTCTTTATGTTATCATGATACAGTATGTCCCTGGTACAGTGTGACCAGATCCCTGGTCTTTATATTATCATGATACAGTATGTCCCTGGTACAGTGTGACCAGATCACTGGTCTTTATGTTATCATGATACAGTATGTCCCTGGTACAGTATGACCAGATCACTGGTCTTTATGTTATCATGATACAGTATGTCCCTGGTACAGTGTGACCAGATCACTGGTCTTTATGTTATCATGATACAGTATGACCCTGGTACAGTATGACCCTGGTACAGTGTGACCAGATCACTGGTCTTTATGTTATCATGATACAGTATGTCCCTGGTACAGTATGACCCTGGTACAGTGTGACCAGATCACTGGTCTTTATGTTATCATGATACAGTATGTCCCTGGTACAGTGTGACCAGATCCCTGGTCTTTATGTTATCATGATACAGTATGTCCCTGGTACAGTATGACCCTGGTACAGTGTGACCAGATCACTGGTCTTTATGTTATCATGATACAGTATGTCCCTGGTACAGTGTGACCAGATCACTGGTCTTTATGTTATCATGATACAGTATGTCCCTGGTACAGTGTGACCAGATCCCTGGTCTTTATGTTATCATGATACAGTATGTCCCTGGTACAGTATGACCCTGGTACAGTGTGACCAGATCACTGGTCTTTATGTTATCATGATACAGTATGTCCCTGGTACAGTATGACCCTGGTACAGTATGACCAGATCACTGGTCTTTATGTTATCATGATACAGTATGTCCCTGGTACAGTGTGACCAGATCACTGGTCTTTATGTTATCATGATACAGTATGTCCCTGGTACAGTATGACCAGATCACTGGTCTTTATGTTATCATGATACAGTATGTCCCTGGTACAGTGTGACCAGATCACTGGTCTTTATGTTATCATGATACAGTATGTCCCTGGTACAGTATGTCCCTGGTACAGTGTGACCAGATCACTGGTCTTTATGTTATCATGATACAGTATGTCCCTGGTACAGTGTGACCAGATCCCTGGTCTTTATATTATCATGATACAGTATGTCCCTGGTACAGTATGTCCCTGGTACAGTGTGACCAGATCCCTGGTCTTTATGTTATCATGATACAGTATGTCCCTGGTACAGTGTGACCAGATCACTGGTCTTTATGTTATCATGATACAGTATGTCCCTGGTACAGTGTGACCAGATCCCTGGTCTTTATGTTATCATGATACAGTATGTCCCTGGTACAGTATGACCCTGGTACAGTGTGACCAGATCACTGGTCTTTATGTTATCATGATACAGTATGTCCCTGGTACAGTATGACCAGATCCCTGGTCTTTATGTTATCATGATACAGTATGTCCCTGGTACAGTATGTCCCTGGTACAGTATGACCAGATCCCTGGTCTTTATGTTATCATGATACAGTATGTCCCTGGTACAGTGTGACCAGATCCCTGGTCTTTATGTTATCATGATACAGTATGTCCCTGGTACAGTATGACCCTGGTACAGTGTGACCAGATCCCTGGTCTTTATGTTATCATGATACAGTATGTCCCTGGCAAACTAACATGCTGAAGGTAACAAGGTAACTAGCACACAAGCTGTGAAGGAAGTTCTATAGAACCACAGTACAGTGCTGTTCAGTGCCTCTGTCAAAATAACAACCAAGCTTTGTTCTGGTACCTTAGAGTTAGAGGACTCTAGATGGATAAAACTCGTGTTGGCATGGCCATTGCGGGCTTCCACAATTTTAAAGAAGTCTGGGTGGGACTTCCTATGGGTTAAGGAAGGATCACATGATTCCATCTGGGTCATCAGGAGGGATCAGCGAATGAATTATACTCATGAGGTGTGGACACTTTCAGTTTGTTAGCTAAATCATAGAAGTAGTAGAAGAAAATGGACTGCTTCAAAATGGAGATGGCCTCGATGGCGCTGCCTGTGCACTCACAGACACCATAATGGCACATATATAAAGATATCTCTATCTATCCATGTGGGCACCTTACAATTATTACCAGGAAGTACAGACAGGAAACTGTCATTTTCAAATGATATACAAGACAAAGAAAACATATACAAGACAAAAAAATAAAAAAATAACGTTATTTATACAAGTGAGAACATATTCTGCTTTGCAAGGACAACCTGTCAAAAAGGTCATATTAACTTATCACCAAAACCCTTTTAACGGCTGATCCAATTGTCTTGCAATGACTCCAGCTGAGGAGAAGAGGGTAAACTGCTGAGAGGAAAGCCCCAATTACACATGAGGACCTGATCAATGGTCCTGGGAATCCTCTGTTTCTCAGTAAGACAGACAGGGACAGAGCCCTCTTTAACTGGATTGGAGTAGGCTGTGAACCAATTACAACACACGAGAGAGAGATAGAGAGAAAGAGAGAAATGAGAAAAAGAGAGAAATGAGAAAAATATGTTGACAAGGGAGAGTTGGCATGGTAGAGCAAACAGAGGAGGTCTGAATGTCTAGGAAGTCTGAGAGAAGGTTAATATTGACTGAGTATAGATCCATCCACACACAGCTACAGAGAGAGAACACAGCATTGGGCCCTTCCTGTTTATTTATTTATTTATTTGTTTATTTGTCAAGGGCCATGTACAACATGCCACTGCACCAGATTTAGCTAGATAGCCCATTTTAATCTGGAGTTCCTGGGCTATTATTAGTATTATAAAAGGTCAATGATTTTCTCGTACGTTGGTCACCTAGTGATTGGGCTAATTTGGGAATCCTTTCCAGCTTCTCACAGAGAGATAAAGCCACAGTGTGGTTGGAACCTGGCCACACCTTAACATCACAGTTAATTACCACTGTAGATGAAACTTTCACCTGAATCTCACAGTCCTTCTCCATAGCCCACAAATGACCAAAACACTATTGACACTAAACACTAAAATAACTGCTTAGGCATCCTGTTCCCCATTATACTTGTTAGTATTATTCAAATAAACAATGCTAGGAATATGCTTGTCTATTTTCTTCATGACTGAGCCAACCACTCCCCCTATAATAGTCCTGGTAGTGAGTGTTGATCCAAAGGTCTCCTCGCCACAGTATTTCATTACGGCAGCTGGTTCTATTCCCTGACCTCTATGGTCACATAGCCTTAATGAGGGTCAACCTTCCAATCACTATATACCTTTTTCCAATCACAACAAGTCAACATTCTTGGCCTATATCTGTGTTGGAGTCAGGAAGTAAACTAAAAAAAAAACAATTAAATTCTCATGTTGTCATTGCTTTTCAACAAGGAAAATTGGAATTTTAGTTTACGTATACAAAGAAAAAGGCAATGTCATAATTTCACAAGTAAGATAATATGGCCATGAGCTTGGATTGAAATCCCCATAACAACAGCAGGTCATTTAGCTAGCTATAACAAACAAACCTGCTCATTTAAATCCCCATAACAGCAGCAGGTCATTTAGCTAGCTATAACAAACAAACCTGCTCATTTAAATCCCCATAACAGCAGCAGGTCATTTAGCTAGCTATAACAAACACACCTGCTCATTTAAATCCCCATAACAGCAGGTCATTTAGCTAGCTATAACAAACAAACCTGCTCATTTAAATCCCCATAACAGCAGCAGGTCATTTAGCTAGCTATAACAAACAAACCTGCTCATTTAAATCCCCATAACAGCAGTAGGTCATTTAGCTAGCTATAACAAACAAACCTGCTCATTTAAATCCCCATAACAGCAGCAGGTCATTTAGCTAGCTATAACAAACAAACCTGCTCATTTAAATCCCCATAACAGCAGCAGGTCATTTAGCTAGCTATAACAAACAAACCTGCTCATTTAAATCCCCATAACAGCAGGTCATTTAGCTAGCTATAACAAACAAACCTGCTCATTTAAATCCCCATAACAGCAGCAGGTCATTTAGCTAGCTATAACAAACAAACCTGCTCATTTAAATCCCCATAACAGCAGTAGGTCATTTAGCTAGCTATAACAAACAAACCTGCTCATTTAAATCCCCATAACAGCAGCAGGTCATTTAGCTAGCTATAACAAACAAACCTGCTCATTTAAATCCCCATAACAGCAGGTCATTTAGCTAGCTATAACAAACCAACCTGCTCATTTAAATCCCCATAACAGCAGCAGGTCATTTAGCTAGCTATAACAAACACACCCGCTCATTTAAATCCCCATAACAGCAGTAGGTCATTTAGCTAGCTATAACAAACAAACCTGCTCATTTAAATCCCCATAACAGCAGCAGGTCATTTAGCTAGCTATAACAAACAAACCTGCTCATTTAAATCCCCATAACAGCAGTAGGTCATTTAGCTAGCTATAACAAACAAACCTGCTCATTTAAATCCCCATAACAGCAGCAGGTCATTTAGCTAGCTATAACAAACAAACCTGCTCATTTAAATCCCCATAACAGCAGTAGGTCATTTAGCTAGCTATAACAAACAAACCTGCTCATTTAAATCCCCATAACAGCAGGTCATTTAGCTAGCTATAACAAACAAGCCTGCTCATTTAAATCCCCATAACAGCAGGTCATTTAGCTAGCTATAACAAACAAACCTGCTCATTTAAATCCCCATAACAGCAGCAGGTCATTTAGCTAGCTATAACAAACAAACCTGCTCTTTTAAATCCCCATAACAGTAGGTCATTTAGCTAGCTATAACAAACAAACCTGCTCATTTAAATCCCCATAACAGCAGGTCATTTAGCTAGCTATAACAAACAAACCTGCTCATTTAAATCCCCATAACAGCAGCAGGTCATTTAGCTAGCTATAACAAACAAACCTGCTCATTTAAATCCCCATAACAGCAGGTCATTTAGCTAGCTATAACAAACAAGCCTGCTCATTTAAATCCCCATAACAGCAGGTCATTTAGCTAGCTATAACAAACAAACCCGCTCATTTAAATCCCCATAACAGCAGTAGGTCATTTAGCTAGCTATAACAAACAAACCTGCTCATTTAAATCCCCATAACAGCAGCAGGTCATTTAGCTAGCTATAACAAACAAACCTGCTCATTTAAATCCCCATAACAGCAGCAGGTCATTTAGCTAGCTATAACAAACAAACCTGCTCATTTAAATCCCCATAACAGCAGTAGGTCATTTAGCTAGCTATAACAAACAAACCTGCTCATTTAAATCCCCATAACAGCAGCAGGTCATTTAGCTAGCTATAACAAACAAACCCGCTCATTTAAATCCCCATAACAGCAGTAGGTCATTTAGCTAGCTATAACAAACCAACCTGCTCATTTAAATCCCCATAACAGCAGCAGGTCATTTAGCTAGCTATAACAAACAAACCTGCTCATTTAAATTGTTAGGGTTGAACTGGCTATTTGTTTGCATAACCTATATAATATACCGGGGAAGCTATGCTACAATATTAAGTATAGAAACTACGGATAAGTCAACTGCTGAAGACAAGAACTACACCCGGCGACAGGAAGTGCGTCACTAGGCTGGGACCTGCCTGCACGCCGACGTTAGGATGAGCAAGTTTAAACCACGCTCATCCTCGCCCTGACAGGCCAGCATTGAGCGGGAACTATCTCTGTCATAGTATATAAGAGAGAACAATAGGATGTGACGCTCTCTTCTCTGTTTGCCCTGCGTGGTGTCACAGCGAGACCGTATATATATATATATATATATACGAACATCATATTTTCCATTTGTACTATCATTCTATTTATGAATTAAATAAATCATTGCAAAACTAAGTTGCATGGTTTGTTTATATCCTAATACCAGATTCGAATTGGCGCAACGTGACAAAATCCCCATAACAGCAGGTCATTTAGCTAGCTATAACAAACAAACCTGCTCATTTAAATCCCCATAACAGCAGCAGGTCATTTAGCTAGCTATAACAAACAAACCTGCTCATTTAAATCCCCATAACAGCAGCAGGTCATTTAGCTAGCTATAACAAACAAACCTGCTCATTTAAATCCCCATAACAGCAGGTCATTTAGCTAGCTATAACAAACAAACCTGCTCATTTAAATCCCCATAACAGCAGGTCATTTAGCTAGCTATAACAAACACACCTGCTCATTTAAATCCAACCTGAGAGTCCCTGACTGAGGCTTCTCAGCTTCTCTTCATGCATGATATCCTAACACAACACTAGCACAAAATGGATGTACTGGCTCTCGTCTCATTGTTTATCTGTGTCCAGATGGGCAGATGACAGGGAATGGGAGAGAGGATATGTTGCATTCAGCTGAGGCAGAAGAGATCCCATTTTCTGTCCCATTGCCTCATGAACACTGGGGAGGTCGAACTGGGAGCCACGCTCTGCTCATCTCCCCTCTAGACTCTGGGTGTCCCAGAAATAGCACCCTATTCCCTATGTAGTGCACTACTATAGGGCTGTGGTCAAAGGTTGTGCACTATATAGGGAATAGGGTGGCATTTGGGACGTATCCTCTCTGTCACAGTGTATTTATGACGGAACAACATTCATGCTAATGCCAGTAAAACAAACACCAGTGAACTAAACTGCACATGGCTGAGCCAGACTAGCTACATGTTTAAATATACCAGATCACTGTGTATTAGTTCACCATGGATCTACTATAGAACCAGTACTATACAACCCAGCCAGACTAGCTACATGTTTAAATATACCAGATCACTGTGTATTAGTTCACCATGGATCTACTATAGAACCAGTACTATACAACCCAGCCAGACTAGCTACATGTTTAAATATACCAGATCACTGTGTATTAGTTCACCATGGATCTACTATAGAACCAGTACTATACAACCGAGCCAGACTAGCTACATGTTTATATATACCAGATCACTGTGTATTAGTTCACCATGGATCTACTATAGAACCAGTACTATACAACCGAGCCAGACTAGCTACATGTTTAAATATACCAGATCACTGTGTATTAGTTCACCATGGATCTACTATAGAACCAGTACTATACAACCGAGCCAGACTAGCTACATGTTTAAATATACCAGATCACTGTGTATTAGTTCACCATGGATCTACTATAGAACCAGTACTATACAACCGAGCCAGACTAGCTACATGTTTAAATATACCAGATCACTGTGTATTAGTTCACCATGGATCTACTATAGAACCAGTACTATACAACCGAGCCAGACTAGCTACATGTTTATATATACCAGATCACTGTGTATTAGTTCACCATGGATCTACTATAGAACCAGTACTATACAACCGAGCCAGACTAGCTACATGTTTAAATATACCAGATCACTGTGTATTAGTTCACCATGGATCTACTATAGAACCAGTACTATACAACTGAGCCAGACTAGCTACATGTTTATATATACCAGATCACTGTGTATTAGTTCACCATGGATCTACTATAGAACCAGTACTATACAACCTTGCCAGACTAGCTACATGTTTAAATATACCAGATCACTGTGTATTAGTTCACCATGGATCTACTATAGAACCAGTACTATACAACCCAGCCAGACTAGCTACATGTTTAAATATACCAGATCACTGTGTATTAGTTCACCATGGATCTACTATAGAAGCAGTACTATACAACCGAGCCAGACTAGCTACATGTTTAAATATACCAGATCACTGTGTATTAGTTCACCATGGATCTACTATAGAACCAGTACTATACAACCGTAGCAGGCGGTGCGGTAAGCGCAACGCATTAACCGGGGCCACACTTCCTGCCCTCCAGGACATCTACAGCACCCGGTGTCACAGGAAGGACAAGAAGATCATCAAGGACCTCAGCCACCCGATCCACAGCCTGTTCACCCTGCTAACATCTAGAAGGTGGAGACAGTACAGGTGCATCAAAGCTGGAACCAAGAGACTTAGAAACTCCTATCTCCAGGCCATCAGACTGTTAAATAGTCACCACTAGCCATCCTCCACCCAGTACTCTACCCTGCACCTTAGAGACTGCTGCCCTTGGTACATAGAGTCATTGAACACTGGTCACATTAATAAATGTTTACATACTGTTTCACCCACTTTATACTGTATTCTAGCGATGGCTCATCCTAACTATTATTACATTTTTTTCTGGATGTTTGTGTGTATTGCTAGGTATTATGTGTACGCAACCAATAAACTTAGATTTTATTTACTGTGTAAGGATGGTAGACACAGTGAGAAACAGGTCAACTCCACTGCCTCAGTCAAACTCTGTCTGGCAGATGATCTTTGAGAAATGGCATCTGTGGTGTTGAAGAATAGAGGGAGAGTGAGAATCTGGAGTCCTGAATGACAATGTCGGGTCAAACGGCCAATAGAACATTACTCAGCTCCAAGGGGAATGTAGAGAACAGCACAGAGAAGTATCAACTCCTCCCTGCCTGCTCTCTCCAGGTGGTCACTGGAAATACACATCAGCCTTCTACTACTTCCACTACCATAAAACTACAGCTGAAGCAAGCACACACAATGTCTTCAGGAAATGTACCTTTTTTAGTTGTTGCTTGGTTAAATCAAAGTTGGTCTAGCGGTTCCATACAGACACTCCCAAGTCTTTATTCAAGGCTAAATAAAGGTCAAATAAATAAACCACTCTCTGATTGTGAGGTTCCTAGGATGATTCTGCTTGGCCAATCTAAGAGCTTTGGCTTGGGTCAATGGACTGATGCCAACCCAGGGCACTGGTCCATGTTATTACTGACAGAGTGGAGGGACGGAGTTGGACATTACGACCATTACCGTGGCACCCATCCGCAATGTGTGTGTGCAGGGCCGGCTCCGGGCATAGGCAACATAAGCAGACGTTTAGGGTCCCAGGCCACTAGGGGGCCCCAGACCCCCAAAACAGGAACTCAGTCGGTGTCTCAATTTACTGTTGAGATATGAATAGTAGAATACACAAGATGATAAATGTGGTTGTGCATCAGCAATTTATCTTTTCTTATGTCAGTCACAGTTTGCCATGTCAACTAACAATTTTTTTTATTTTAAAGTTAGTCTAGCCAGCTATCTAAACTTGTAGTAATCATGGTCGAATTACCGACTGGACAGGCATGGCACGTACCCAGGGGCCCTGATCGCCAGGGGGCACCCATTGATTTTGTTAGTCACTCAGATATCATCAACATGGCATGAGTTGTGGAAAAATGTGTAGAAAGTAAAATTGCAGGACATTTGCTTTAAAACTGAAACAATCTCTCTAACCCATTGCAAAATGGGTAGAATTGCAACAACAAAAAACTCTTCCCCTTGGCAACAGGTATAGAACTGCAGTAAACATACTTTAAAACAGCAACATGTTCTCTACACCCCATGGCAACATGTGTAGAATTACAGAAAACTTACTTTAAAACATAAATGTTTTTCTCTCTGCTGTCAAGAGGGAGGCCCCTAAAATCTTGCTTAGGTCCACAAAAGGCTAAAACTGGCCCTGTGTGAGTGTGTGGTCGCATTAGCGCAGGACTCAAATTATTGTTGTTGTAAATTCTGCTCGGCTTCAGTCAGGGTTCACGCCAAATCATGAATGTAAAAGGACTAATTTCGTGCTTCAATTGCACTTCTCCACTGGATGAAATATCTTCGCTGTCATCATTGGATCACCAGACAGCGCTTTGACTAATGTGTAGGCTACTTTTCTACAGTGTAGTTGTTCTTAAAATGAAAGACTAACTATGATAAACAGAAATATTTTACAAGTAAAATGTAGATAAGCTAGCTAGGATCCCCTTAGCTATAATTATTAGCTAGCTACATAGCTAGATATCTCATTAGGAGGTGTCTGTTTATCTGCGATATGATTCCTGAAAATAGTAGCTTAGCCTGTTGATCTCAATAATGAATCTAGCCTAAACCTGAAGCCTAACCGTTATGGGCTCCTGAGTGGCACAGCGGTCTAAGGCACTGCATCTCAGTGCTGGAGGCATCACTACAGACCCTGGTTCGATTCCAGGCTGTATCACAACCGGCCGTGATTGGGAGTCCCATAGGGCGGCGCATAATTGGCCCAGTGTCATCCAGGTTAGGGTTTGGCCGAGGTAGGCCATCATTGTAAATAAAAATGTGTTCTTAACTGACTTTCCTAGTTAAATAAATAAATGATGATGATAGCTAACCAAGCCAGCTAGATAATGACCCTTTTGAAAGCTTAGACTCAGTGTGCAAAGCAGTCATCAAGGCAAAGCAGGGCTACTTTGAAGAATCTTTTTGGTTACTACATGATTCCATATGTGTTATTTTATAGTTCTGATGTCTTCACTATTATTCTACAATGTAGAAAATAGTCCAAATAAAGAAAAACCCTTGAATGAGTAGGTCCAAACTTTTGACTGGTACTGTATGTGCTTAATATACTATCCAGATAGGAAAATGTCACAGAACATTCCATAGAATTCTAGAAAATACCACTGGTCCCTAAAACGTCTAACTCATTCACAGTAAAAGGTATTACTATTGTGATTTCAGATGATCAATCCTTACAGAACACGGAACACTCAATATGCCTTAAGTTTTTCTCCATCTTCATTAGGAAGTTGTGTGGCAGTTGTTTGGGAAAGAAACGTGTGTTTTCTTGACTGATTACCATTTGATGGCTGTGGTGCCAATTTCTCATATCATTTGAAAGGGCTGTTTCTCAGCTTTCAAAATATGTATCATGTTTTCATATATGGTTTGACACCAGCAAATGTATCTTATTAATGCATGCAGAGGTCATGGACTGAGTACATTTCAGAGCAGTTAGCTGGTGTTCTAAAGCCTAGTGTTTTCATTCCCCTTTAAAACACTGATTTATTATGGACGGGCATCTCCATCCGGACTGACTGAGAGCAGAGGGAGTTCAGCTGTCAACCGCTTTCTCAGCCAAGAGCTACAGCTGCTACTTACATTTTAATCCACACACACACACACACACACACACACACACACACACACACACACACACACACACACACACACACACACACACACACACACACACACAAAGGGATTAGTGATAAGAGTCTATTGACTATGTAATAGCATATTAGTTAGGCCTGTCCACTGGGTATGTAGCATTGTCAGAGAAGAGAGAGAGCTGAAGGGACATTATGATAATGAAAGCCCTGTGTCATGAAATGGACTTAGCCTTATCAGAATGTTGAAGCAGGAAGTTCAATGATCAAAAGGAGCTTCATCCAAGATAACCTCCAAGTCTCATGACAAACTAAGGATTCAAATGATTACTGGCACATTAAAACAACTAAATATGTCCATTGAACAGCAGAGAAAACTCCCAAAACAACGCAGCTCTCTGAAGAGGCGAGTCAAGAGCTGCGGACTTTGAATACATCTCTAGTCTACACTCTCCTCTTTGGTCTGTTGTGAAGCTTTTGAAACGAGGGAAACAGGGCCAAAACACAGTGGCACACAGTAAATAAAGCATGTCACCAAATCATCCATCTCTCTCCACACACACACAGATCTCACACCGACTAACCCTGTGGCGTGTGTGTGCGGTACGTGTTTAAATATCAATAAATGATGGGAGTGTGTGTGGCAGGGCAGTGCTCCATTGTGAATGGCTGATCAAAGGGACTGTAGGGCAGGCAGGCAGGCAGCTACCTCTCCTTTCACACTGGGTAAAGGTTAAAGAACGGCTGTGTGAGGGCTCTGCCCAGATGGAGGGATGGAGGGAGGCCCAAACCCACTTGGTCGGGTAGATAGAAATCTCCATGGCAACCAGTGAATATTCTAAGGCTCTGAGAAGAGAGCTTGCTTTGCAGTTAGCTCTGATTTCCTACTTCCTGAAACCAACTAACATCCAGGAAATAGCCTTCGATCTATGACGCAGGTGTACAGTCTACAACCAAACAAATCTAAAGCAGGTCAACGGAGTGGCATCCAAATTACACAGGTCAAATACCATTTTGTTTAGCTGGAAAAGTCTGACAAACAAACAGGCTGTTGAGGTACAACCTGACAGAGGGTTGGCTCTCCATCAGATATTCTCTGTCTCCTCCCATTCCCCTACAGACAGCAGCACCTACAGGAACCCTTCTCCATCACGGGGGGCTCAGTCTTTCATGTGTGTGTTTGAAGTGAGAGTTCTGTTCACAATCAGACCCCACAGAGCCCCAGGACAGTAACAGGATTAGACCCAACCAAATCATGAGAGAACAAGAAGATAATTACTTGATACACTGGAAAGAATTAACAAAAAAACAGAGCAAACTAGAATGATATTTGGCCCTAAACAGAGAGTACACAGTGGCAGAATACCTGACCACTGTGACTGACCCAAACTTAAGGAAAGCTTTGACTATGTACAGACTCAGTGAGCATAGCCTTGCTATTGAGAAAGGTCGCCGTAGGCAGATGTGGCTCTCAAGAGAAGTGTGCACACTGCCCACAAAATGAGGTGGAAACTGAGATGCACTTCCTAACCTCCTGCCAAATGTATGACCATATTAGAGACACATATTTCTCTCAGATTACACAGATCCACAAAGAATTTGAAAACAAATCCAATTTTGATAAACTCCCATATCTATTGGGTGAAACACCACAGTGTGACATCACAGCAGCAAGATTTGTGACCTGTTGCCAAAAGGTCAACCAGTGAAGAACAAACACCATTGTAAATACAACCCATATTTATTTATTTTCCCTTTTGTACTTTAACTATTTCCACATCGTTACAACACTGTATATAGACAAATGTCTTTATTCTTTTGGAACTTTTGTGAGTGTAATGTTTACTGTTTATTTTTTATTGTTCATTTCACTTTGGTTTATTATCTATTTCACTTGCTTTGGCAATGTATACATAAGTTTCCCATGACCACGAAGCCCCTTAAATTTGAATTGAAATGGAATTGAGAGGGGTTGAGCTAGAGAAAGAGAAGAGAGAGTACTAAAGCTACACATCCAGAGACAGATGAATTGAGAGGGGTTGAGCTAGAGAAAGAGAGAGTACTAAAGCTACACATCCAGAGACAGATGAATTGAGAGGGGTTGAGCTAGAGAAAGAGAGAGTACTAAAGCTACACATCCAGAGACAGATGAATTGAGAGGGGTTGAGCTAGAGAAAGAGAGAGTACTAAAGCTACACATCCAGAGACAGATGAATTGAGAGGGGTTGAGCTAGAGAAAAAGAGAGTACTAAAGCTACACATCCAGAGACAGATGAATTGAGAGGGGTTGAGGTAGAGAGAGTACTAAAGCTACACATCCAGAGACAGATGAATTGAGAGGTGTTGAGGTAGAGAGAGTACTAAAGCTACACATCCAGAGACAGATGAATTGAGAGGGGTTGAGGTAGAGAAAGAGAGAGTACTAAAGCTACACATCCAGAGACAGATGAATTGAGAGGGGTTGAGGTAGAGAAAGAGAGAGTACTAAAGCTACACATCCAGAGACAGATGAATTGAGAGGGGTTGAGGTAGAGAGAGTACTAAAGCTACACATCCAGAGACAGATGAATTGAGAGGGGTTGAGGTAGAGAGAGTACTAAAGCTACACATCCAGAGACAGATGAATTGAGAGGGGTTGAGGTAGAGAGAGTACTAAAGCTACACATCCAGAGACAGATGAATTGAGAGGGGTTGAGGTAGAGAGAGTACTAAAGCTACACATCCAGAGACAGATGAATTGAGAGGGGTTGAGGTAGAGAGAGTACTAAAGCTACACATCCAGAGACAGATGAATTGAGAGGGGTTGAGGTAGAGAGAGTACTAAAGCTACACATCCAGAGACAGATGAATTGAGAGGGGTTGAGGTAGAGAGAGTACTAAAGCTACACATCCAGAGACAGATGAATTGAGAGGGGTTGAGGTAGAGAAAGAGAGAGTACTAAAGCTACACATCCAGAGACAGATGAATTGAGAGGGGTTGAGGTAGAGAGAGTACTAAAGCTACACATCCAGAGACAGATGAATTGAGAGGGGTTGAGGTAGAGAGAGTACTAAAGCTACACATCCAGAGACAGATGAATTGAGAGGGGTTGAGGTAGAGAGAGTACTAAAGCTACACATCCAGAGACAGATGAATTGAGAGGGGTTGAGGTAGAGAGAGTACTAAAGCTACACATCCAGAGACAGATGAATTGAGAGGGGTTGAGGTAGAGAGAGTACTAAAGCTACACATCCAGAGACAGATGAATTGAGAGGGGTTGAGGTAGAGAGAGTACTAAAGCTACACATCCAGAGACAGATGAATTGAGAGGGGTTGAGGTAGAGAGAGTACTAAAGCTACACATCCAGAGACAGATGAATTGAGAGGGGTTGAGGTAGAGAGAGTACTAAAGCTACACATCCAGAGACAGATGAATTGAGAGGGGTTGAGGTAGAGAGAGTACTAAAGCTACACATACAGAGACAGATGAATTGAGAGGGGTTTAGGTAGAGAGAGTACTAAAGCTACACATCCAGAGACAGATGATTTGAGAGGGGTTGAGGTAGAGAGAGTACTAAAGCTACACATCCAGAGACAGATGAATTGAGAGGGGTTGAGGTAGAGAGAGTACTAAAGCTACACATCCAGAGACAGATGATTTGAGAGGGGTTGAGGTAGAGAGAGTACTAAAGCTACACATCCAGAGACAGATGAATTGGTTACCTGGTGCAGGTCTTTTCCCAGTGTATACTCCTGGAAGTACCCTGGGGCGGCAGAGGAGGCTCTGATGGCCTGCCACATCTTGTGTTTACAGTCTCCTATGTAGTGGGACCTGACCCCTGGTAGCAGGCTGTAGTTCCTGAACACATAGGCCTTCAGAGGTAGACCCCTGTTCACTATGGTGCTCACTGCTGACACCTGGAGGAGGAACAGAGGCATGAACTAAATGAAGACGTGTTCATGAGAGAATGGATGGGTTGGTTGTTTAGCAACAAAACCGACAGGTTGGCTTAGATTGTTAACAACATAAACGATATTTAGCCTCCCATCTTTATTGAAAACAGAAATACATTTGCACAATGAGCACTTGTTGTCTCTTAAATGCGTCGTTACAGTTGTTGGTTAGCTAGCTAGCGAATTTGATCCATATTAGCATTGACATGACATGAGTCAAAACCCCTGAAAACAAGACATGTTATCAAGAACAAGACACAATGAGACTAAATGAGTAACCTAGGATTCCCTACATGCAGCTTCTGGTCCTTGTTGCTATCTGACCATCCAGGATCGTAACAACGCAGGCCTTCCGGCCGTATCGATGCGTACCTATCATTTTGGTGACGTTGTCAGCCAACCCGTCTATAGGGAGTTTATTAAGTCTTTGTTCCCTGTGGAAGCATATGGTTGTTTAAAGTGATGTATAGATCAAATCTTACCTTTGGGCATTTTGGATCCCGGGCTGTCTCGACCATGAGGCCTTCTCCCATTCTCTCCCTGTTACACACAAAACAGTCACCACTTCATTATCAAATCCGACAAAATTATATACTGACATGACAGTATCCTAGACGGAGCAGCAGGGTACTGACATGACAGTATCCTAGACGGAGCAGCAGGGTACTGACATGACAGTATCCTAGACGGAGCAGCAGGGTACTGACATGACAGTATCCTAGACGGAGCAGCAGGGTACTGACATGACAGTATACTAGACGGAGCAGCAGGGTACTGACATGACAGTATCCTAGACGGAGCAGCAGGGTACTGACATGACAGTATACTAGACGGAGCAGCAGGGTACTGACATGACAGTATCCTAGACGGAGCAGCAGGGTACTGACATGACAGTATCCTAGACGGAGCAGCAGGGTACTGACATGACAGTATACTAGACGGAGCAGCAGGGTACTGACATGACAGTATCCTAGACGGAGCAGCAGGGTACTGACATGACAGTATCCTAGACGGAGCAGCAGGGTACTGACATGACAGTATCCTAGACGGAGCAGCAGGGTACTGACATGACAGTATCCTAGACGGAGCAGCAGGGTACTGACATGACAGTATCCTAGACGGAGCAGCAGGGTACTGACATGACAGTATCCTAGACGGAGCAGCAGGGTACTGACATGACAGTATCCTAGACGGAGCAGCAGGGTACTGACATGACAGTATACTAGACGGAGCAGCAGGGTACTGACATGACAGTATACTAGACGGAGCAGCAGGGTACTGACATGACAGTATCCTAGACGGAGCAGCAGGGTACTGACATGACAGTATCCTAGACGGAGCAGCAGGGTACTGACATGACAGTATACTAGACGGAGCAGCAGGGTACTGACATGACAGTATCCTAGACGGAGCAGCAGGGTACTGACATGACAGTATCCTAGACGGAGCAGCAGGGTACTGACATGACAGTATACTAGACGGAGCAGCAGGGTACTGACATGACAGTATACTAGACGGAGCAGCAGGGTACTGACATGACAGTATCCTAGACGGAGCAGCAGGGTACTGACATGACAGTATACTAGACGGAGCAGCAGGGTACTGACATGACAGTATCCTAGACGGAGCAGCAGGGTACTGACATGACAGTATCCTAGACGGAGCAGCAGGGTACTGACATGACAGTATCCTAGACGGAGCAGCAGGGTACTGACATGACAGTATCCTAGACGGAGCAGCAGGGTACTGACATGACAGTATCCTAGACGGAGCAGCAGGGTACTGACATGACAGTATCCTAGACGGAGCAGCAGGGTACTGACATGACAGTATACTAGACGGAGCAGCAGGGTACTGACATGACAGTATCCTAGACGGAGCAGCAGGCTACTGACATGACAGTATCCTAGACGGAGCAGCAGGGTACTGACATGACAGTATCCTAGACGGAGCAGCAGGGTACTGACATGACAGTATACTAGACGGAGCAGCAGGGTACTGACATGACAGTATCCTAGACGGAGCAGCAGGGTACTGACATGACAGTATACTAGACGGAGCAGCAGGGTACTGACATGACAGTATCCTAGTAGGAGCAGCAGGGTACTGACATGACAGTATCAGCAGCAGGGTACTGACATGACAGTATCCTAGACGGAGCAGCAGGGTACTGACATGACAGTATCCTAGACGGAGCAGCAGGGTACTGACATGACAGTATACTAGACGGAGCAGCAGGGTACTGACATGACAGTATCCTAGACGGAGCAGCAGGGTACTGACATGACAGTATCCTAGACGGAGCAGCAGGGTACTGACATGACAGTATACTAGACGGAGCAGCAGGGTACTGACATGACAGTATCCTAGACGGAGCAGCAGGGTACTGACATGACAGTATACTAGACGGAGCAGCAGGGTACTGACATGACAGTATCCTAGACGGAGCAGCAGGGTACTGACATGACAGTATACTAGACGGAGCAGCAGGGTACTGACATGACAGTATACTAGACGGAGCAGCAGGGTACTGACATGACAGTATCCTAGACGGAGCAGCAGGGTACTGACATGACAGTATCCTAGACGGAGCAGCAGGGTACTGACATGACAGTATACTAGACGGAGCAGCAGGGTACTGACATGACAGTATACTAGACGGAGCAGCAGGGTACTGACATGACAGTATCCTAGACGGAGCAGCAGGGTACTGACATGACAGTATACTAGACGGAGCAGCAGGGTACTGACATGACAGTATACTAGACGGAGCAGCAGGGTACTGACATGACAGTATACTAGACGGAGCAGCAGGGTACTGACATGACAGTATACTAGACGGAGCAGCAGGGTACTGACATGACAGTATACTAGACGGAGCAGCAGGGTACTGACATGACAGTATACTAGACGGAGCAGCAGGGTACTGACATGACAGTATCCTAGACGGAGCAGCAGGGTACTGACATGACAGTATCCTAGACGGAGCAGCAGGGTACTGACATGACAGTATCCTAGACGGAGCAGCAGGGTACTGACATGACAGTATCCTAGACGGAGCAGCAGGGTACTGACATGACAGTATACTAGACGGAGCAGCAGGGTACTGACATGACAGTATACTAGACGGAGCAGCAGGGTACTGACATGACAGTATCCTAGACGGAGCAGCAGGGTACTGACATGACAGTATACTAGACGGAGCAGCAGGGTACTGACATGACAGTATCCTAGACGGAGCAGCAGGGTACTGACATGACAGTATACTAGACGGAGCAGCAGGGTACTGACATGACAGTATCCTAGACGGAGCAGCAGGGTACTGACATGACAGTATCCTAGACGGAGCAGCAGGGTACTGACATGACAGTATCCTAGACGGAGCAGCAGGGTACTGACATGACAGTATCCTAGACGGAGCAGCAGGGTACTGACATGACAGTATACTAGACGGAGCAGCAGGGTACTGACATGACAGTATCCTAGACGGAGCAGCAGGGTACTGACATGACAGTATACTAGACGGAGCAGCAGGGTACTGACATGACAGTATACTAGACGGAGCAGCAGGGTACTGACATGACAGTATACTAGACGGAGCAGCAGGGTACTGACATGACAGTATACTAGACGGAGCAGCAGGGTACTGACATGACAGTATCCTAGACGGAGCAGCAGGGTACTGACATGACAGTATCCTAGACGGAGCAGCAGGGTACTGACATGACAGTATACTAGACGGAGCAGCAGGGTACTGACATGACAGTATACTAGACGGAGCAGCAGGGTACTGACATGACAGTATACTAGACGGAGCAGCAGGGTACTGACATGACAGTATACTAGACGGAGCAGCAGGGTACTGACATGACAGTATACTAGACGGAGCAGCAGGGTACTGACATGACAGTATACTAGACGGAGCAGCAGGGTACTGACATGACAGTATACTAGACGGAGCAGCAGGGTACTGACATGACAGTATACTAGACGGAACAGCAGGGTACTGACATGACAGTATCCTAGACGGAGCAGCAGGGTACTGACATGACAGTATACTAGACGGAGCAGCAGGGTACTGACATGACAGTATACTAGACGGAGCAGCAGGGTACTGACATGACAGTATACTAGACGGAGCAGCAGGGTACTGACATGACAGTATACTAGACGGAGCAGCAGGGTACTGACATGACAGTATACTAGACGGAGCAGCAGGGTACTGACATGACAGTATACTAGACGGAACAGCAGGGTACTGACATGACAGTATACTAGACGGAGCAGCAGGGTACTGACATGACAGTATCCTAGACGGAGCAGCAGGGTACTGACATGACAGTATCCTAGACGGAGCAGCAGGGTACTGTACTCACTTGAGGATGTTCTCCCAGATCTGGCTGTCGTAGAAGGCGTGGCTCCAGCCCATCTTGACGGTTCCCACGATGACGTTCTGTTTGAACACATCAGAACCCAGCTTCCTGTAGAGTTCCTCACAATCATCCAGAGGAATCTGGAACACCCCCAACATGAAGGCCAGGATCGCACCTGCGAGGTAGGGGTTCATCGTGTTAGGTAGGGGTTCATCGTGTTAGGTAGGGGTTCATCGTGTTAGGTAGGGGTTCATCGTGTTAGGTAGGGGTTCATCGTGTTAGGTAGGGGTTCATCGTGTTAGGTAGGGGTTCATCGTGTTAGGTAGGGGTTCATCGTGTTAGGTAGGGGTTCATCGTGTTAGGTAGGGGTTCATCGTGTTAGGATGCCACGTGCCAAACAGGACTTTCAGATTTACTTTTTTAAATTATTCTCCCCAATGTCGTGATATCCAATTGGTAGTTACAGTCTTGTCCCATCGCGACAACTCCAGTACGGACTTGGGAGAGACGAAGGTTGAGAGCCATGCGTCCTCCGAAACACGCCCCCGCCAAGCCATACTGCTTCTTGACGCACAGCTCGCTTAACCCGGAAGCCAACCTCACCAACGTGTCAGAGGAAACACCGTACAGCTGGCGACCGTGTCAGCGTGCATGCTCCCAGCCCGCCACAGGAGTCGCTAGAGCGCGATGGGACAAGGACATCCCGGCCGGCCCAAACCCTCCCCTAAACCGGACGACGCTGGGCCAATTGTGCGTCGCCTCATGGGTCTCCCAGTCATGGCCGGTCTGTAATGACGCCTCAAGTGCTGCGCCACTTGGGAGGCCCTGACTTTTTGATTTTAAGACTGGACTGTATAGTGCCTTTCATTAAACATAGGTGACTGGTTTCTCAGACATACATGAAACCTAGTCTTGGCCTAAAAAGAATGCTCAATGGGTTATGTTGCCAGGACTAGGCCTGATCTGTCTGGGAAACCAGCTCTAGTAGTGTTGTAGAAAACACAGCATGGTGAAACAGCCTACCTGTGCTGACCCCACAGATGTAGTCAAACAACTGGTAGATGGGTTTGCCCGTCAGGGTCTGCAGTTTGTGTAGGGTCTGCAGGGCTACCAGTCCCCTGGTCCCCCCTCCATCGATGGCCAGGATCCGTATACCCTGGCCCTTCACAGGGTCTGTGTATCCCACCAGGGCCAGGGCCTCTCTCACTGCAGCCTGGAGCCTGGGGTCTCTGGTCTGCCTCAGACGCAACAGGCACGGGATCACCCTCTCCTGGGGGGGGGGGGGGGGGTAAGGGAGACAGGTGGAGGTTCACTTCAGCAAATTCACACACTTCTACATGTACCTACCTTAGTTGATTGCACTGATTGGAAGTTGGTCTATGAGAGCTTCTGCTATATGAATGTAAATATACCCACAGTATATCTACAAGGATTGAAGTTGACATTGTCTCCAAAAACAGCCCCACACCTTGACGGCCACGCCGCGTGTCTCAGGGTACTCCAGTAGATGTAGGCTAAGCTCCTCCACACGGCTGGTGTGGATATTCATGTCTGTGGCTTTCTGGATGCCCTGCACCAAGGCTCTGGTCCTGTTGTCCATACTCACCCGGGCTATGATCTGGGATGGGAGGGCACAGAACATATCCAGGATCCTTTTTTAAAAATGAATATCAAAATTAGATATAAGGTAAGCATTGTGTGTAATGTTTTCCCTCTGTCCCAGATCATTGAACATGAACTTCAAACTGACAGGGTATTAAAAGTTCATTTTAATTCATTCACATGGCAGAGAATCATTAATGTATATGAATCAGTTTCAGTACCTTCTCTCTCTGGCTCAGCAGTAGTTTCTTGGCCCCCTCTTCAGCGTTCTTCTCCTCCTCAGTCTCTATCTTCTCTCCAGGCTTCCTCATAGCCACCTCAGTGGTCTTCTTCTCTCCAGGCATCCTCACAGCCTCCTCCATGGTCTTCTCAGAGGTCTTCTCTTTAACTGCTGCTGTGACGCTCTTGGGGTCAGCTCTGAACTTACTAGGTACCAAGGGTGCTATGTAGCTGCCAAAGAATGCCTGAACATTGGGGCGAGGGTCGGACAGATACCGCCCAAACCCCCCTTTTTTAGAGGGTGTTAGGGTGGGGGTAGGAGTGGAGGTATGGGTGACTGGGTCAGAGGAAGTACTGTCTGTGGCAGGGCTCTCTCGGGTGGGAACCCCCGAGGTTGGGCTAACCTCCTCCAGGGGAGGAGTCGGTGGTGGGGTAGCAGCCTCGCCCTGGATAGCCTTGGTCTCAGCTGCCACAGGTACTGAACCGGGGATGTGGTCCCCCCTCTTAGTACTCCGGTAGCGTTGATTGAGAGCAGGCTTGGAGGACGTGGATGCTTGAGCATGGTCATTTAGATGGTGAGGCTTCTTGTCATCTCCTGTTGATAGACTACTACTACTCCCGAAGTAGTCGTTGACATGTTGAGACAGGGTGCTGTATGTCTCGTCCATGTTGGTGGACAGGGCCTCTGGTTGAAACAGCTGTAACGTCTGCTTGGCCATGGCTGACGAGGAGCTAGCGGTGGATATAGCCACTGACGCAGCGAGGCTATGTTTGGGCTTGACGTTGGCCATGAAGGGTTTCTCTAAAGCCTGATTCTCCTTCTCCTTCCCCTCCTCTCCATTGTTCTGTCCTACTGTCTGGTCCTGCTCTTGTGGCTTCATGGCTATTGCAGCAGCTGAAGCGTCACTAGCTGCCGGGGTTGGAGTCGGAGGCTCCGCTTCGGCCGGTACCTTCTCTGCATGGGCGGCTGCGGCACTGGGCTTAAGGCGGGATATCTTGGAGAGGAGGTCGCTGCCGCTTACTGCTTTAGTAACAGTTTTGAGCGTGCTCCTGATCCGCGACATGCGTCAGCTCACACCAGAGACAGGAGATAGTTCAAATGGTATGACTGGACTACAGCCTTTGCTTGTGCCAGTGCTGATACAGGAATAGGCCTTGATGGGTCATCTCCTTCACTTGTGTGGTCTGTGTTCAGTTAGGACAAGCTCTGGAGACTGGGTCAGTCCTCTTGGCTCTGGTCCAGCACAGGTCATCTAGGAATGAAGCTGCCTCCTAGAATATCCGAGAAAGAAAGCTAATGGATGTCAGAGGACTTTGTGCAAAATCTAGCTAAATAAACATACCATTTAGTCTAAAGTAAAACCACAATGGAGCGAAACAGCCCCTCATTAGAATGAACAAAGGTATTGGCCCACACAAAAAAAATAGATAGCACTGGTTGGCCATTCAAACCCTATCAATTACCCGGATGTTCCTTCTGTTCCATGGTAGCCATGGAAACCCTTCAAAACAACAACATTCGTTTTCCAGTGTAGTAAACTTATGATATCTACGGGTTTCCAAATACTTTCTCAAAGTAAGTTTTGATATACGAAGAGAAACAAGATGGATGAGCGGCCTTCATCAAACCTAAGCTTGAGAGCATCTGAAATCGTGAAAAATGTACTGGAGAACGCACGCGGTGCCCTCGGCCACCAGCAAGAGGTGGAAGACTCCACCGAATACGAGTTTAGAAACATCGAATGGATCACTTGCAAGGACTTTACAATTGAACTGGGGAAACTGCGAATCGAGGAGTACATCCACACATGGGAGGTGCACACCAGCTGGCTTTTTAGCCTAGTATTCCTCCAGGAGACGGATCACGAGTTTCACAAACAGTACCACTACCGGGCACAATGGAGCATCCCCACCCGACGCACCCCGATCCCCAAGGCGACTGCCTGTGTCTACTTTGTCATTGTGATTTCCAAGATCAAACCTCAGACTTTGCCCGTGGAGGTGTACTTTCTAGTGGAGTCGAACAGGCTGACACACAGGCCAGGGCAAACGAGGTTCAGGGAGAAGTGGTTGAAAGACGTAATCGAGAGCAAAACGTTGCTCCAGAATACTGTAGACTTTTAGCTGTCCATTCCAATGTTTACATTGCTAACGTTTCTGTGGCGAATATTCATCTCGAGACACCTAACGTTACCTAGCGAGCACATATCCAGGCCAAAGGGGAACACACGAGTCTTTACATGGACTTGTATCAATAAAGGGACCACTGCCTTCACTGTGAAGAGTTGGAAAAAAACATATCAGCATAGATATTTGTTTTACAACAACTCGGTCGTTTTTTGCTAGCTAGCTTAGCTTGCTAACTAGCGATACAACCCAGCAGCTAGTACCTAACGTTAATGTATTTTACGCCTGCTACGCTGGGTTAGCTAACTAGCAATGCAGCATCAGCTCGCTAATCATCATTGAGTTTACGACAGCCCATTTCAAAAGGTGTTTTGTAAATTATGATAAAACCTACACAAATGTAACATGTCATCCAAGGAAATTACCAGAATAATCAGCGTTTCATTGACAGATCTGCTCGCTTAGGAAAACAGGAAATGTGTAAATATACAATAGATCACGTTACGGTGCTCTGCTTCTCGATTGGCTGTTTCATAGGCACGTCAACCGCTAACCACCAACCACGAGAGGGCATGCATTGACTGCTCTCTAACACTAGAGGGCAGCATTTTATGTGAGATCATCCTCCCTGTGTGAATCATTAGATTTCATTCTGGAACAGCTACAGTATTTCATTGAATTTAAATAGGCGAAAAATCATTCCGCATGACTCATTTGTATTATTTATGTTTGGCACAAATGTTTATTTCACCAATTTGAGTATGAACTAATGATTTGATAAAATCTAGATGGAGTGTGCATCCGATTGTAATCTACAACATTCCAGCATCATGGAGAGCGGCATTGCCACATACAGCCCACCACCGAAAGTAGCTAATGGCTTAGCAATAACATTATTATTTTTGTTGTTAACCCAATCACAAGAGGAGGATTGTTCAATTGATAAAATACAATATCAACATGTGATGCAAATTAAATATGGATGATTTAGAGATCATTCATTGATCATCCCATTGAGGATTTATCTATCTCTACTATGGATTCTTCCGTGCAGTCTCATTCAACAACATGCAGTGTGAAACGTCATGAAGGTGTGCAAATGTCAAATGAGCTCAGTGGTTTTTGCCTGTCTCTTATCTTGATACAACATGGTTGGGAGGAACATTGTTTTCTATGATTTCAACAAAGGTAATTGGACAAGGTCCATTCAAATCTCACAATGGGGTGCCCACGAATTCTCTCAAACCTCAATGTAAAACCACTGTCTGGATGTGTCCCAAATGGAACCTGTTCCTGTGTCTGTTCCTGTGCCTGTTCCTGTTCCTGTGTCTGTGCCTGTTCCTGTGTCTGTGCCTGTTCCTGTGTCCGTGCCTGTTCCTGTTCCTGTGTCTGTGCCTGTTCCTGTGTCTGTGCCTGTTCCTGTGTCTGTGCCTGTGCCTGTTCCTGTGTCTGTTCCTGTGTCTGTGCCTGTTCCTGTGCCTGTTCCTGTTCCTGTGTCTGTGCCTGTTCCTGTGTCTGTGCCTGTTCCTGTGTCTGTGCCTGTGCCTGTTCCTGTGTCTGTTCCTGTGTCTGTGTCTGTTCCTGTGTCTGTTCCTGTTCCTGTGTCTGTTCCTGTGTCTGTTCCTGTGTCTGTTCCTGTGCCTGTGCCTGTTCCTGTGTCTGTGTCTGTTCCTGTGTCTGTTCCAGTGTCTGTTCCTGTTCCTGTGTCTGTTCCTGTGTCTGTGTCTGTGCCTGTTCCTGTGTCTGTTCCTGTGCCTGTTCCTGTGTCTGTTCCCGTGTCTGTTCCTGTGTCTGTGTCTGTTCCCGTGTCTGTTCCTGTGTCTGTTCCTGTTCCTGTGTCTGTTCCTGTGCCTGTTCCTGTGTCTGTGCCTGTGTCTGTGCCTGTTCCTGTGCCTGTTCCTGTGTCTGTGCCTGTTCCTGTGTCTGTGCATGTGCCTGTTCCTGTGTCTGTGTCTGTGCCTGTTCCTGTGCCTGTTCCTGTGTCTGTTCCTGTTCCTGTGTCTGTTCCTGTGTCTGTTCCTGTGTCTGTTCCAGTGTCTGTGCCTGTTCCTGTGTCTGTGTCTGTGCCTGTTCCTGTGTCTGTGCCTGTTCCTGTGCCTGTTCCTGTGTCTGTTCCCGTGTCTGTTCCTGTGTCTGTTCCCGTGTCTGTTCCTGTGTCTGTGTCTGTTCCCGTGTCTGTTCCTGTGTCTGTTCCTGTTCCTGTGTCTGTTCCTGTGCCTGTTCCTGTGTCTGTGCCTGTTCCTGTGTCTGTGCCTGTGTCTGTTCCTGTGTCTGTTCCTGTTCCCGTGTCTGTGCCTGTTCATGTGTCTGTTCCTGTGTCTGTTCCTGTGTCTGTTCCTGTGCCTGTTCCTGTGTCTGTGCCTGTTCCTGTGTCTGTTCCTGTGTCTGTTCCTGTGTCTGTTCCTGTTCCCGTGTCTGTGCCTGTTCATGTGTCTGTTCCTGTGTCTGTTCCTGTGTCTGTGCCTGTGTCTGTGTCTGTTCCTGTGTCTGTGCCTGTGTCTGTTCCTGTGTCTGTGCCTGTTCCTGTGCCTGTTCCTGTGTCTGTTCCCGTGTCTGTGTCTGTTCCCGTGTCTGTTCCTGTGTCTGTTCCTGTTCCTGTGTCTGTGCCTGTGCCTGTTCCTGTGTCTGTGCCTGTTCCTGTGTCTGTGCCTGTTCCTGTGCCTGTTCCTGTGTCTGTGCCTGTTCCTGTGTCTGTGCATGTGCCTGTTCCTGTGTCTGTGTCTGTGCCTGTTCCTGTGCCTGTTCCTGTGTCTGTTCCTGTTCCTGTGTCTGTTCCTGTGCCTGTTCCTGTGTCTGTGCCTGTTCCTGTGTCTGTTCCTGTGTCTGTTCCGTGCTGTCCTGTTCCCGTGTCTGTGCCTGTTCATGTGTCTGTTCCTGTGTCTGTTCCTGTGTCTGTGCCTGTGTCTGTTCCTGTGTCTGTGCCTGTTCCTGTGTCTGTGCCTGTTCCTGTGTCTGTTCCTGTGTCTGTTCCTGTGTCTGTTTCTGTTCCTGTGTCTGTTCCTGTGTCTGTGCCTGTTCCTGTGTCTGTGCCTGTTCCTGTGTCTGTTCCTGTGTCTGTGCCTGTTCCTGTGTCTGTTCCTGTGTCTGTGTCTGTTCCCGTGTCTGTTCCTGTGTCTGTGTCTGTTCCTGTGTCTGTTCCTGTGTCTGTTCCTGTTCCTGTGTCTGTTCCTGTTCCCGTGTCTGTGCCTGTTCATGTGTCTGTTCCTGTGTCTGTTCCTGTGTCTGTTCCTGTTCCTGTGTCTGTTCCTGTGCCTGTTCCTGTGTCTGTGCCTGTTCCTGTGTCTGTTCCTGTGTCTGTTCCTGTGTCTGTTCCTGTTCCCGTGTCTGTGCCTGTTCATGTGTCTGTTCCTGTGTCTGTTCCTGTGTCTGTGTCTGTGTCTGTTCCTGTGTCTGTGCCTGTTCCTGTGTCTGTGCCTGTTCCTGTGTCTGTTCCTGTGTCTGTTTCTGTTCCTGTGTCTGTTCCTGTGTCTGTGCCTGTTCCTGTGTCTGTGCCTGTTCCTGTGTCTGTTCCTGTGTCTGTTCCTGTGTCTGTGTCTGTTCCCGTGTCTGTTCCTGTGTCTGTGTCTGTTCCCGTGTCTGTTCCTGTGTCTGTGTCTGTTCCCGTGTCTGTTCCTGTTCCTGTTCCTGTGTCTGTTCCCGTGTCTGTTCCTGTGTCTGTTTCTGTTCCTGTGTCTGTGCCTGTTCCTGTGTCTGTTCCTGTGTCTGTTCCTGTGTCTGTTCCCGTGTCTGTTCCTGTGTCTGTTTCTGTTCCTGTGTCTGTGCCTGTTCCTGTGTCTGTTCCTGTGTCTGTTCCTGTTCCTGTGTCTGTTCCTGTGTCTGTTCCTGTGTCTGTTCATGTGTCTGTTCCTGTGTCTGTGCCTGTTCCTGTGTCTGTTCCTGTGTCTGTGTCTGTTCCCGTGTCTGTTCCTGTGTCTGTTTCTGTTCATGTGTCTGTTCCTGTGTCTGTTCCTGTGCCTGTGCCGGTTCCTGTGTCTGTTCATGTGTCTGTTCCTGTGTCTGTGCCTGTTCCTGTGTCTGTTCCTGTGTCTGTGTCTGTTCCTGTGCCTGTTCCTGTGCCTGTTCCCGTGTCTGTTCCTGTGTCTGTTCCTGTGTCTGTTCCTGTTCATGTGTCTGTTCCTGTGCCTGTTCCTGTGTCTGTGCCTGTTGCTGTGCCTGTTCCTGTGTCTGTTCCTGTGTCTGCTCCCGTGTCTGTTCCTGTTCCTGTGTCTGTTCCTGTGCCTGTTCCTGTTCCTGTTCCTGTGTCTGTTCCTGTGTCTGTTCCTGTTCCTGTTCCTGTGTCTGTTCCTGTGTCTGTTCCTGTGTCTGTTCCTGTGTCTGTTCCTGTTCCTGTGTCTGTTCCTGTTCCTGTGTCTGTTCCTGTGTCTGTTCCTGTTCCTGTGTCTGTTCCTGTTCATGTGTCTGTTCATGTGTCTGTTCCTGTGTCTGTTCCTGTTCCTGTGTCTGTTCCTGTGCCTGTGCCGGTTCCCTGTGCCCGCTCTAAAGGGCCATAGAGTTCTCAACGTGTTTATTGGATTTCCACCCTATTACATGACACAAACAGTACGCCTGCTTCACCAGTAGTGGGCATAGACCAGTTGAATAAATGACTCTCTGGTACAGCGTGTAATAACATGCGAGCACAGTAACAACCCACAGAGGCACAGTGCTGCTGGAGGAGCACAGTAACAACCCACAGAGGCACAGTGCTGCTGGAGAAGCACAGCAACAACCCACAGAGGCACAGTGCTGCTGGAAGAGCACAGTAACAACCCACAGAGGTACAGTGCTGCTGGAGGAGCACAGTAACAACCCACTGAGGCACAATGCTGCTGGAGACGCACAGTAACAACCCACAGAGGCACAGTGCTGCTGGAAGAGCACAGTAACAACCCACAGAGGCACAGTGCTGTTGGAAGAGCACAGTAACAACCCACAGAGGCACAGTGCTGCTGGAGGAGCACAGTAACAACCCACAGAGGCACAGTGCTGCTGGAGAAGCACAGTAACAACCCACAGAGGCACAGTGCTGCTGGAGAAGCACAGTAACAACCCACAGAGGCACAGTGCTGCTGGATACTCCTGTTGATCCTAGCTGCCAAAATTAAACACAATTACATTTTTGTGTTTGTGTATGTATGGATGTTTTATAGCAAAACCCCTTCCCCTTTGTTCCATTCAAACAGTAATAACAGTTTTAATAGAGATAATCAAAAACATACAGCAGAAGCAAACCCATTATTATGTCATATGTCATTATTATGTCATATGTCAATATTGTTCTATCATCCATAGAAGAAAAGCATTCTCTGATTATACACTGTATCCAGATTCCTGTCACAGTGCTCTGAACTGACTCAATAGTAAACGTTGTTGAAATTATGTTCCTTTCTATGAAGGGCAGCAGATAATTCCATATATTAGTGGCGCAATCCAATTCAAGTTGCCCTTCGCTCTTAACCATGACAAGTCCCCATAGCAACCGGGTCTTGCACCGTGCTCCCTGGAACCGTATAGGTAAGGATGATGATAGGGGTAAACAAGACACAGAGTGAGATGGTCAGATGTTTGGAACCGTATAGGTAAGGTTGATGATAGGGGTAAACAAGACTCAGAGTGAGATGGTCAGATGTTTGGAACCGTATAGGTAAGGATGATGATAGGAGTAAACAAGACTCAGAGTGAGATGGTCAGATGTTTGGAACCGTATAGGTAAGGTTGATGATAGGGGTAAACAAGACTCAGAGTGAGATGGTCAGATGTTTGGAACCGTATAGGTAAGGTTGATGATAGGGGTAAACAAGACTCAGAGTGAGATGGTCAGATGTTTGGAACCGATAGATGATTCACACAGAGACTGAGGATATAGAGAATCCCATGAGGTCATATAGAAGTCAATTACACTCATTTACTGTATGACTCCAGATTCATTTTAAAGTCTATCGTACACAGTGCACGATGCTTCACAACCTAAAGATGAATCACACCGAGTGGGGATATTGGGAATCCCAAGGGATCATAGAAGACAAAATTGCAGTTATTGCTAAGTGGTGTTACAGCGTCACTCCAGAATCATTTCAAAGTGGCTAATGTAGCTCAGATCTACTGTATACCGTAGCTAGATACAGCTTTACTGCACCACTCCAGATTCATTTAAAGTATATAGCAGTGTAGCTAAGAGCCATTGGGAAACAAAAACTATATATATATATTTTAGGCATAGAGTACATGCTGTGTAAAAGTTGATATCTGAAGACAGAAGATGCAGCAATGGAAACGTAATAAACACTGGATGAATAATCTAAAAGGGTCTATTTCTGACTTGCTTTACGACAGCAAGCTTTAGAGCATCACTAATGTATGCACATTACGTCTGTATGTATGTTGCCCTGATCATATTGCTCTCTGTCACTGAGCATGATGGGTGGCATGGATAGGTGGCATGATGGGTGGCATTACTGGTGGCATGAATGATCGGCTATGAAAAGCCAACTGACATTTACTCCTGAGGTGCTGACCTGTTGAACCCTCGACAACCACTGTAATTATTATTATTTGACCCTATGAACGTTTGAACATCTTGGCCATGTTCTGTTATAATCTCCACCCGGCACAGCCAGAAGAGGGCTAGCCTCCCCTCAGAGCCTGGTTCCTCTCTAGGTTTCTTCCTAGGTTCCAGCCTTTCTAGGGAGTTTTTCCTAGCCACCGTGCTTCTACATCTGCATTGCTTGCTGTTTGGGGTTTTAGGCTGGGTTTCTGTACAGCACTATGTGACATCGGCTGATGTAAAAAGGGCTTTATAAATAAATAAATTTGATTGATTGATGGACGGGTGGCATGGACGGTTGGCATAGATGGGTGGCATGACGGGGGGCATAGACGGGTGGCATGGGTGGGTGGCATAGACGGGTGGCATGGACGGGTGGCATAGACGGGTGGCATGGACGGGTGGCATGGGTGGGTGGCATGGACGGGTGGCATAGACGGGTGGCATGGGTGGGTGGCATAGACGGGTGGCATGGACGGGTGGCATGGGTGGGTGGCATGGACAGGTGGCATAGACGGGTGGCATGGACGGGTGGCATGGGTGGGTGGCATGGACGGGTGGCATGAACGGGTGGCATGAACTGCATAATAGATATGCAGTTGTATAGTTGGAAAATACTATTATGTGGTACTTAACAGCGCCATAAACAGTGTCAGTGTGTCCTCACACTGAAGCAAAACAGCCTTTTATTCTAGCATGATGTGGTGTGCATCCCAAATGGCACCCTATTCCCTATATAGTGCACTACTTTTGACCAGGGCCCATAGGGTCTAAAGTAGTGCACTATGTTGGGAATGGGGTGCCATTTGGGAGACAGTCATGGTGTGGAAAGGTGGATAATGAATAACAGCACTCAGCACACAGTAACACTCAGAAGGCTCTGCAAACTGCTAGACACAAATCTCAGCTTCAATATTCAATACATCCTTTCAGATATGTGCCTTCCTGCTGATAAGTACTGTACAAATGACCTTTTCTTCACGATTGTCACAAAGGCACTAGGTGAAACAGGACTCAGAGAAGTGCTCTCACAGAGGCCAGAGTAACGGTATAAACACATCATTTCACAATATGACATTTACCACAGTCTGAATCTCTAGAAAATCCCTTTCTCCAAGAATATGCCGTGACCAGTCAAAACAGTTGTTGACTTGATGCTTTTAAGTAAACATGGGCCGTATTGATACATGGATGCTGAGGGAGAAATGCACTACCAATGTTCTTTTACATTAAATTGTAAAGGATACAAGTCCTTATGCCTGACTTTTATCAATCATATTCAACATGGATTACATTTGAAAGAGTCTTGTTTAGGGGTGGATGTAGTCTGTTCCTTTTGTATTTTGTGGAAGAAAGGCTTTCCATTAGGCCCATGTGGCTGATGGTGACAAAGTACAGGTCTATGTCTCCAATTAATATTGAGAAGAAATGGAAATGAGGGACATTGAAGGAAATGAATGTGCACTTACGTGTGAAGCCAGGGGAGGTGTTCATATTGAACATGTAGCCTAGATGTTCATTACACTCTGGGAATGCGCACTGCGCACCTACCTATACAGCACATTCTGATTTCATTGGTGCATCCAGAGCCATATTTAAACAGGCCTACAGCTCTGGTGCACCTGTCGTTGCAGCCCATCTTTTCTCAGACGCTGATGGCCCGTACAAAATGTCTCAGTCAGACGATGCTTGCAGGGCTACCCAACCACATAGCGCCGGGCGGCCAAACTGACGTTTCTTGAAGGTATGTTGCGATCAATGGAGCAGCAAATTAAATTCAGGTTGAGTCGTCAGGCAAATACGACGCTACTACCAGCTAAAGCACTTGTTGCTGCTGCGCAGAGCTACTGCGCATCATAGGCGAGAGATAGTGGCCGAATTGCCAATAGGAAAGTATTGGACCTAATTTACTGAACATAATTAACAATGAAAAAACAAATAGTAACCAAAAAAATCTTGTAAGGGACAATGAGTTTACAACTCAATTATAGTGGCAATGGCAGTTCAGAGCGGGAGGACGCGGGAGGAACTGATGAAACAGGTGAACACGACTTTGCGCTTCTAAAAGCTGGAGTTTTGGGATTGATTTTTGTCTTAGCCACATGTGGGAATTTGTGTCTTCTACGTGCACTTCGGAGGAAGCGCAAGATGAATACAAGGACCCACCTGTTCCTTCTGCACCTGTGCTTCGCGGACCTAGTGGTCGCTTTCTTCCAAGTCCTACCGCAGCTCTGCATGGAGATTACGCACCGGTTCCGCGGCTCAGATTTCGTCTGTAGGTCGGTGAAATATCTTCAGGTGGTTGGGATGTTCGCCTCCACATACATGATAGTGGCCATGACCATTGATCGGTACCATGCGGTCTGCAAACCCATGGTGTCGTTCTTGAAGGGTTCCTTTAAGAGGTACGTCGCCATAGGCGCAGCGTGGCTGATCTCTCTGGCTTTCAGCACTCCGCAACTCTTCATCTTCTCTCTCCAAGAACTAGAGGACAACCTGTATGATTGTTGGGCGACATTTATTGAACCTTGGGGTTCTAAGATATACATCAGCTGGATTACTTTATCAGTGTTTGTTCTCCCGGTTATCATCTTGCTGTACTGCCAGATTAAAATATGCACGGGGATATACTTTAACATGAAGAGAAAGGCGCTCCAGGCTTCCACGAGCGAAGGGCGCACGGGCACCAAAGGGGTCTCGAGCGCGATGTTGAAGACGGTCAAAATGACATTCGTCATCATTATGGTCTACTCGATATGCTGGAGCCCCTTCTTTGTGGTCCAGTTGTGGTCTGCATGGAGTCCCAGTACAGCGCCCACAAATGGTAAATTAGATTTTATTTGTGTATCTGCTTGTCATTTTACTACATTGTTAAGAGCTAGTAACATAAGCATTTCGCTGCACCTGCTATAACATCTGCTAAACTGTGTACGCGACCAATACACTTTGGGATTAGAAATCAATGTGGTTTACTGTCAGTTATGACATAAATCATTTATACCCTTGTGCCACCACAGGTATCTAGAAGCCACAGGTATCTAGTTTAATAACAATGATTGGACTCCAGTTCCATTGATTTGCATGACCTTTCCCATTCTTTCTGTGGAAACCTGTAGTGCTATTTTTAGCATGCCATATCCTCTGTCTGTCTGTCTCTCTCTCTCTCTCTCTCTCTCTCTCTCTCTCTCTCTCAGGTCCACTGTTTGTCATCATCATGCTGCTTGCCAGTCTGAACAGCTGTACCAACCCCTGGATCTATCTTTACTACAGCTAGGAGACACTATGTTGGACTAGCTCTGGTCCAGGGTGCTACTTTCAGCTTCACAGAAGGCTCAGCATCAGCAAGCCACACATAACACCATGGACCAGAGCTATTGATGGACCATATGGGCAATATGGAAACTCCCCCAACTCCACTGCTTCACCTTGTACTGTATATAGCATTTCTTTGATGTCATTGAAGACCCATGGTTTAGACACATGTAAATATCCTCGTTGATTCAACATCAAGATTGGTATGTCAAGCCGACCATTTTAGCTCTCAGCAGTAAGCAAATTGAATGTATATTCTTTCAAGCTAATATTCTATAAGAGGTGCAGGAACTCGAGCAGTAGAACATTTGAGGTGGCGGTAGTCAGTTCAGGTGAGCTCCTGCCCAAACCAATCACTGATTATCTACCAGAAAAACTATTGTGAGGAAGGATATGGGCATCAGTGAACAACGAATGGTTGCTTTGTGAGTATAATGTATATTTATTATGACTATCTGGTCCATATATTTATTGATGTGTTTGAGCTTTGACATATCTTTACATAGATATATCTGTATTTTCTCTGTTTTGTGTAATGCAACAATAAAACACGTCTGTACATGATTTGAATAATTCCCTGAACAAGTCTGAATGTATCTATCTACTAATACTCACATTGTTTTAAAACCCTGGTGCAAAACTCTGTTCAGGAGGAGTGTAAATGTTTCCTGTAGCTGGGGTCATGTGGTTGTGCTGATTGTTTTCCATGTTTAACATTACTGTTCTGTTGTGTTGATTGTTTTTCATGTTTAACATTACTGTACTGTTGTGCTGATTGTTTTCCATGTTTAACATTACTGTACTGTTGTGCTGATTGTTTTTCATGTTTAACATTACTGTTCTGTTGTGCTGATTGTTTTTCATGTTTAACATTACTGTTCTGTTGTGCTGATTGTTTTTCATGTTTAACATTACTGTACTGTTGTGCTGATTGTTTTTCATTTTTAACATTACTGTACTGTTGTGCTGATTGTTTTTCATGTTTAACATTACTGTTCTGTTGTGCTGATTGTTTTCCATGTTTAACATTACTGTACTGTTGTGCTGATTGTTTTCCATGTTTAACATTACTGTTCTGTTGTGCTGATTGTTTTCCATGTTTAACATTACTGTACTGTTGTGCTGATTGTTTTTCATGTTTAACATTACTGTTCTGTTGTGCTGATTGTTTTTCATGTTTAACATTACTGTTCTGTTGTGCTGATTGTTTTCCATGTTTAACATTACTGTTCTGTTGTGCTGATTGTTTTTCATGTTTAACATTACTGTACTGTTGTGCTGATTGTTTTTCATGTTTAACATTACTGTTCTGTTGTGCTGATTGCTGCTGCCTTCTCGGCCAGGCCTCCCTTGCAAAAGAGACTCTGTGTCTCAATTGTCTTTTCCTGGTTAAATAAAGGTAAAATAAAAAGTTCCATATGGAAGTGAAATAATTCAGTGTTTTCTGGGAAAGCACACTATCAAAGTAATAACTCCAATGACTTACATATGCTTGGGCTCTCTCCCGTCTAGCTTCAAACAAAATGGTACCGCGTGGTAAACATTTCAAAGAAATTAAGACCATTGTTACATTCAACAATAGTCCTATGGTTTTCCTTTGAAAATACTTTTCCAATAGCAGACTCTCAGAGCTGATTTCCTTCCAGCCAAGTAATTATGACACATGCAGGCAGGGTTGGGGAGTAACTGATTACATGTAATCTGATAACCATCAGTTACGTTACCAGCAAAAATATTGTAATCAGATTACAGATGCTGTTGAAATACTAGATGGTTACGTCTTCCATTACTTTTAAATTCTGAAAGGATGTTTGCGTGATAAAATACATTATGACACTTTTCTGTTTTCTCAATGACATTCAATTGTAAAAAGACATTCAAGTTTGTTCGACCTGAGCAAGTCTGAGCACAAGTCAGAGACCACTATGATGACACACCAAATGATGACCACCAATCAGAGACCACTATGATGACACACCAAATGATGACCACCAATCAGAGACCACTATGATGACACACCAAATGATGACCACCAATCAGAGACCACTATGATGACACACCAAATGATGACCACCAATCAGAGACCACTATGATGACACACCAAATGATGACCACCAATCAGAGACCACTATGATGACACACCAAATGATGACCACAAGTCAGAGACCACTATGATGACACACCAAATGATGACCACCAATCAGAGACCACTATGATGACACACCAAATGATGACCACCAATCAGAGACCACTATGATGACACACCAAATGATGACCACCAATCAGAGACCACTATGATGACACACCAAATGATGACCACCAATCAGAGACCACTATGATGACACACCAAATGATGACCACCAATCAGAGACCACTATGATGACACACCAAATGATGACCACCGATCAGAGACCACTATGATAACACACCAAATGATGACCACCAATCAGAGACCACTATGATGACACACCAAATGATGACCACCAATCAGAGACCACTATGATGACACACCAAATGATGACCACCAATCAGAGACCACTATGATAACACACATTTGATGGATCCATTTTGTCTTCTTCTAATGCCTCGTAAAGGGAATGTATTCAGATTACATTACTGAGTTTGGTCAATCCAAAGTTGCATTACTGATTACAATTTTGGACAGACAACTAGTAACTCTAATGGATTACATTCAGAAAGTAAGCTACCTAACCCTGCATGCATGTTATTGACAATGTGGTAACACTTTATATTAAGGACCCTTAATAAACAATATAAACAGTTTGGAAAGAGTTTACTTATCACTTATTCATCATTATTCCTACATTTGTAAATGTCATTAAGCAATCTCTAAATAGTCATTTACACATTTATAAATGTTATTTTAAATGATTTATTAATGATTTATGAGATCCTTCATAAATTGTTTGATCATAGTATGTTAACAATTTGTAAATTATTAATAATATACAACTAATGTACTTATTTGTCAACATAAGTTATTGTCAACATAAGATTATTGATAATGTATTTGTTAATGGTTGATTAATGGTTTGACTCAGCATGTATTTACATATTTATAAATGTATTTATATACAGTATGTCATGAATGGTATATTTATTCATGGTTAATGAGTACATTTATAAATGTGAGAACAGTTACTTACTAATACCTCAGTTGATGATTAATTTAGATCCTTATAAACCATTTACTAATTATTAATAAACTGTAATATAATAAATGTTGTGAATCCAATGTGTTGCTTTAGCATTACCTAGCCTAGCATGCTGACGAAAAAAAGCAGTTTAATGAAAAACGAGCAGTATTTAAATCTTCTCGGTTTTGTGGCTTGGATAATGGGATAATTAGGAGTACAAGCAACACCTTCTATTCACGGATTGACATACGTGTTTCAAGCCATATCCCTCATCCGTCACTGCGGTGAAAGCATATTGGAATAGGACAGTTTTGACTTGAAGGCAGACTGAACTTCAAGTTGAGTCTTGGCTAACTAAACACAGTAACATACAGTACCAGTCTAAAGTCTGGACATACCTATTCATTCAAGGGTTTTTCTTTATTTTTACTATTTTCTACATTGGAGAATAATAGTGAAGACATCAAAACTATGAAATAACACATATGGAATCATGTAGTAACCAAAAAAGTGTTAAACAAATCAAAATATAATTTATACTTGAGATTCTTCAAAGTAGCCACCCTTTGCCTTGATGACAGCTTTGCACACTCTTGGCATTCTCTCAACCAGCTTCATGAGGTAGTCTTTTGACTGCTACTGTATATAAATACATTGATAAATATGTATATAAATGGTGAGTCAAACCATTAATCAACCATTAACAAATGCCTTATAACTAATCGTATGAGTTGACAATAACTCCTTTATAACAATGTTGTTATGATTGCTCCTGGCTGTGGTTTGCTTCATTGTCACTTAATGTGAATTTCAGACTGCCTGAATAACAGACCATGAAATGACAAAAACACAAGACGATCTATTCTCTTCACAAATGTTTATCCATCTTGCAAACATTCAGACAAAAGAACAAAGGACTTGATTGCAAATTGCCTGTGAGGAAGGGAAATTCCTTTCATGTTCACTTTGAAAGCTATTATCATACTTAAGCAAGTGTGTGGTATATGGCCAATATACCACGGCTAAGGGCTGTATCCAGACACTCTGTTGTGCATTGCGCTTCAGAACAGCCCTTAGCCGTAGTATATTGGCCATATACCACACCCCCTCATGCCAATATAGTATATGTAGTATGGCTTGTCCAACAGGTTTCATAACCATTACCTGCATTCACATAATTACTGTACTTTGTCTTTAAGGGGGCAGTCTGCGTTTCCTACATCCATTTTTGGACTTTGAAATTAATTATATCTACCCATAGATTCTTGAAGAATATTACTTATTAATGCCCCATGAGTTTAGTTTAACTGTCGTACCCTATCAGAACCCAATCGAAAAGCTTGTTTTACTCCAATATTTGTAAACAATGCAATTGTAAACAGTGTATAGCCTCAAAACATGGTTAAAAATATAGTTATCCCTTAGCTTTTTACCAAAACAGTGGTGGGGTGCCGCTTTGTTATAGTTTGAACTGCAGATTTTTAAAGACCCACTGTTCCAAAGACATGAGTCCTACATGGAACTGTATGTGCTGTACTGTTGGGTTTATTCTACAAGTTACAGTTAGATTACCCCGCCTGTCATTCCCCTGAATTTATATAATTAACTGAAGAACATGTTGTTCATTTACTTGATGAACAAGCCTTAATTAGCATTGATGGACACCTACTGATCATTCAATACAAAATCAATTAAGAGACTTCTCTCCCAGCCAATCAGCCCCAATTATAGATGATTTCTAATGAACAATGGTGGGAACACCTGTCAGTAACCACAGGTTTGTTTACTTGGCTCATCTTGTACTGCAAACAAACACTCAATTTGGACTCCTCGTTGGCTTTTATGGATCAGAGTGGTTACTGTGGGGTTTTTGTGTCTCTATGGCAATTGTAGGCTAAGCTATATTAGTATGTCTTGGGAGTGGTTATGGCCACTCCTCCCTGTTGACACTGTAGTGGTTCTAAGTGTGCTTGTGAGCGAGCAAGAGCGAAAGAGAGAGAGAGAGAGATACTGTAGTGGTCCTAAGACCCTTCTATAGTTCCTCTGAGAGAGAGAGAGAGAGAGAGAGAGAGAGAGAGAGACTGTAGTGGTCCTAAGACCCTTCTTTAGTCCCTCTGAGAGAGAGAGAGACTGTAGTGGTCCTTAGACCCTTATTTAGTCCCTCTGAGAGAGAGAGAGACTGTAGTGGTCCTAAGACCCTTCTTTAGTTCCTCAGAGAGAGAGAGAGACTGTAGTGGTCCTAAGACCCTTCTTTAGTTCCTCAGAGAGAGAGAGAGACTGTAGTGGTCCTAAGACCCTTCTTTAGTTCCTCAGAGAGAGAGAGAGAGACTGTAGTGGTCCTAAGACCCTTCTTTAGTTCCTCAGAGAGAGAGAGAGAGAGAGAGAGAGACTGTAGTGGTCCTAAGACCCTTCTTTAGTTCCTCAGAGAGAGAGAGAGAGACTGTAGTGGTCATAAGACCCTTCTTTAGTCCCTCTGAGAGAGAGAGAGAGAGAGAGAGAGACTGTAGTGGTCCTCAGACCCTTCTTTAGTCCCTCTGAGAGAGAGAGAGAGACTGTAGTGGTCCTCAGACCCTTCTTTAGTCCCTCTGAGAGAGAGAGAGAGACTGTAGTGGTCCTCAGACCCTTCTTTAGTCCCTCTGAGAGAGAGAGAGAGGCTGTAGTGGTCCTCAGACCATTCTTAGTCCCTCTGAGAGAGAGAGAGAGACTGTAGTGGTCCTCAGACCCTTCTTTAGTCCCTCTGAGAGAGAGAGAGAGACTGTAGTGGTCCTCAGCCCTTCTTTAGTCCCCTGAGAGAGAGAGAGACTGTAGTGGTCCTCAGACCCTTCTTTAGTTCCTCGGAGAGAGAGAGACTGTAGTGGTCCTCAGACCCTTCTTTAGTCCCTCTGAGAGAGAGAGAGAGACTGTAGTGGTCCTCAGACCCTTCTTTAGTCCCTCTGAGAGAGAGAGAGAGAGAGAGACTGTAGTGGTCCTCAGACCCTTCTTTAGTCCCTCTGAGAGAGAGAGAGAGACTGTAGTGGTCCTCAGACCATTCTTTAGTCCCTCTGAGAGAGAGAGAGAGAGAGAGAGACTGTAGTGGTCCTCAGACCCTTCTTTAGTTGGATTGGTTCAACAGTGCAGAAGTGAACCTCCCCGACATTTTTCTCGTCAGGACCAGAAAGAGAGAAACGATACACGTGGAACAGCACCATGTGACTCAATTAAACCAATAATGATTGTGTAAATACTTCCAGGAAACACGTTTTTTCTTTCTGGAGTCATTTTTCTCAAATGAAAAGCAGAAACTACTGACCTGTTCTGACAATACCATGCATAATGCATGTTAATACTTTAGACTCAAGGTGATTAGTAGCTTGCCTTCAATTACTAGAAGTATACTCTATCTTTGAATGGACATAACACAGGGAATGGATGCTTCATTTAGCATTAGCCTTTCACAAACAACAATAATAATACCATCAAAAGAATCTTATTACTCTGAAATGAAATTAGACTCTAAGTACAGAACAAACAATGGCCCCATGAAGTCTGTTTGTTTAGAGTCTTGACTAATGCGTTGGAATCATGCTAAACACCTCATTCATTCATATGAGTCGTTCAGGCAAGTGCAGTCAGGGAGAGCGTTCCAAATGGGCCCTAGTAGTGTATTATACAGGGTGCCCTTTGGGAAGCAGCCAGGGCCTCGGTTCCTAGGGATGGAAAGCGTTTCTGGCTGCAGAAAGATGCAGGGGTGAATCCTAACATGTTGACGTAGTCATGCAGTGATATCAACGGGAAACTAAGTGAACATTTGGCATCTAATGATAGCCTTTATAAAGGTCAGTTATGATGAATGCATCAGCATATAATTATCATTGAAGAAAATGGACTGGCAGTAGCACTAGTGGTTCTGGGGGGGGGGGGGGGGGCGATTCCCCTGTGACAACAATTTTGGACCCCCTTGTGGCCCCCCCTAAATGTGGAGTATGAAATAATTTTTACATAACTAATTTTTGCTATCGTTCTTTTTTTACATCCGTTATTGACAGTGGCAACGCGGAACACTAATGATTATAAACATGGTATTTTGCCTGCTAATGCCTGCAATGCAGTGAAGACAACGATATGACAACAATAACGTCTAATGTAACTGGCCCCTCTAACAGTACAACTGGCCCCAGCTTGGCCCCCCCAGTTGAAATGGTCTAGACAGTAGCACCTAACAACCACTTGTCTTTTGTTATGACTACGGGTACAATTAAAGTAAGTGCTTTTCTAAGGCAAAAGTCAGTGCTTAGATGTTCAGCTCAACCATAACTGGAGTTATTCCTGTATCCACACAAACTGTGAATAGGCTGCTGCTCCAGAAACCTGGATCAAGGAGTTAGCCAGCTAACTGTCCAAAACTGCCTGAAATAACTTCATAGTTCTGAAGTTTCCAATAAAAACAATATTTCCAATAAAAACAAGCAATAAAAAAATTGCTTTCTTAATCAACCAGAACATCAATAGTTAAATGTGGCTGCTAATCAAAGTTAGCTGGCTAAGTTAATAATCCTGCTTCCTGAAATACCCACTGGGTTGGTGCAGTGCAGACATAAAGCCTGCCCCATGGCAGTTTGAATCCTAGATCCTATGCAGAATGCAAACAGGATTAGACTATCACTTGGCAACAGACAGAGCTGCAGTCAGATGACTAGGAGAGAGCCTAAAGGCAGAGTGAGGAGCAAACTCAGATCGCCATTTTGAGGGCCATGTTCTAATGTAATATAAAGTTCATTAGATGTGTTGCGAGCACAAAGGTACTGCATTGAAACACACAAGCACAGCAATTAACATCTGTAATTGAATAAATATTGTTTTCCTATGACCGACATGATTGGGTGTTGTGTGTGTCCTTGTATTTGTGCTGCTGCTACATTCTATTGGACAGACACAGAACAAGGGTGTGGGCCAATCATCTAGAGCCAAAGACACGACCTACAGGCCTATCTTTACATTATCAAAGTCAACCTATATGATTTGAAATCGTCAGTGAAGTCCCCCATCTTCTTCATTACTGCTCAAAAGGTCTTCTCGGATATCAATACAATTGCTGTGAAGTTCACTTTGTAGCATTGCAGACTAGTAATCAATCAGTCATCTCAGTATACATGCTGTTCTCTTTACCTGAGATCAATAAACTGGGAAAGTGACAATGTGGTAAGTTTGTCTTCAGAGTGGCTCTGTGAGGCGTGTGACGTTTCTCTTATAGATCTCAGGTCAAAATAACAGCATGTAGTCTACACTGGGACTAGACCTTCCTTCATCTCACAATAGCCTCCAAGCAGCCCTTTTATCAATGCTGTTGTGCTTTATGTAGCTGCTATTTATCTCTCTACTATTGCTCCTATGGAATTCTAGTGGTTGCTCACATTATGTTTCACTACAAGTGATGAGAATTGAAACGGTCAGTTCTGGTTCGAGGTTACGCCACGTTCATAACAACTGTGAACTCGGAATAAAACGAGCTCCGACTGGGAAAAGTAGTTTTGAACGGTCGTTCAACTCGGAATTCCAAGTCGGGAACTCGGGCCTCTGATGCCCGGGAACTCCATCAAATATAAGGTCAAATCATGTCAGCGATCTACAGGTGGGAAGGTCGGAGCTCCAGAAAGAAGCCCGAGTTTCCAAGTTGGAATTCTGGAATTCTATTTTTTCCAGTCGGAGCTAGATTTCCCCCCAGTCCCCCCCCCCCCAGCTGCATAAAGCTCCATCATGAAGATCACTGACGTGATGATTTGACCTCGTCCCCCCGAGTTCCCAGTTGTCTTGAAAGCACCATCAGTTTCATCATGACACGTGTGATATCATTGCCAGTGCATTGATAAAAGGGTTGCTTGTAATGTACGCCATTTCCATCAAGAAAGAGGACCGCAGTATTGCATTTCATTGATGAGAAATCAGTTGACCATTTAATTACATTGTGGAAAGAAGTAGAGGACGCCCAACCAATGGGAGTCAAGGAGCAGCCAAACAGTTACATCATCAAAAAGGTGCAAAGCTTGTTTAACATTCAAATATATTATATTATTTAAGTATTAAAAGCTTGACGTTTCGGCCTTCACCAGAACCGGTTTATTCATCAGAACCTGGTTATTTATCAGAACCTGTTTATTCACCAGAACCTGTTTATTCACCAGAACCTGTTTATTTATCAGAACCTGTTTATTCATCAGAACCTGTTTATTTATCAGAACCTGTTTATTCACCAGAACCTGTTTATTTATCAGAACCTGTTTATTCATCAGAACCGGTTTATTCATCAGAACCTGTTTATTCATGAGAACCGGTTTATACATCAGAACCTGTTTATTCATCAGAACCTGTTTATTCACCAGAACCTGTTTATTCACCGACCGGCACACCGCCGTTCATTCACCAGAACCTGTTTATTCATCAGAACCGGTTTATTCATCAGAACCTGGTTATTTATCAGAACCGGTTCATTCACCAGAACCTGTTTATTCATCAGAACCGGTTTATTCATCAGAACCGGTTTATTCATCAGAACCTGGTTATTTATCAGAACCTGTTTATTCACCAGAACCTGTTTATTCACCAGAACCTGTTTATTCATCAGAACCGGTTTATTCATCAGAACCTGTTTATTCATGAGAACCGGTTTATACATCAGAACCTGTTTATTCACCAGAACCTGTTTATTCACCAGAACCTGTTTATTTATCAGAACCTGTTTATTCATCAGAACCTGTTTATTTATCAGAACCTGTTTATTCACCAGAACCTGTTTATTTATCAGAACCTGTTTATTCACCAGAACCCGTTTATTCATCAGAACCGGTTTATTTATCAGAACCTGTTTATTCATCAGAACCTGTTTATTCATCAGAACCTGTTTATTCATCAGAACCTGTTCTGATGAAGGCCATTGATGAAGTCCGAAACATCAAGCTTTTAATAGTTGCTTGAATAAAATATATTTTGAATAGTGATCAAGCATTGCACCTTTTCCTATTGAACCATTTAATTAGAACCAAGAAGATACACCTAAAACGGTGTAATCGTCTCAATTACTCAGATATAAAACATTAGTGAAAAACACATGCCTTTTTATACATTAATAACAAGCAAAGTAAGGATCTGTATGACCGCACAGTAGATTTGATATGATATACTATATCATTGAATAAAACAAGCAGCCATCTGTAGCACAAGAATAGGGAATATCACTTACCTTAAAACGCTCCAAATTACACCACTTATACTGACAATCTATGTCAGTCAGTGATGTCTAAACAGGCAACAGTAGTGCAGAGCGCCAGGGCCTATCCTAAAGACACAGTGCCACCTAGCGGAGACAAATGGAAGGACAGGGAGCCCCTGCCTAGAACGCTCTTTGAGAAGGGCCTCACTACAAGTAAGTAATATAACTCTTGTGAAACATGTAAACAGATAATAAATAAGTACAAGTGATTGAGACTGTAATAACCCTGTAATAACTACACAAAATCCATCTCATTAGAAAGACGGTTGTTAATGGAAACAAAGCACTACGGTTAAGACATCAGAGCAACGCAGAAGTAATATAGTCCTCTAGTAATTTCTGCTCTTCTTTCAAAACAATGTTGCTCTTCTTCAGATGTGCCATCTCGCTCTCAAGCGATCGTATTTTAGCCATGGTGCTTTCCTCTCTCCTATCCAGCTCCATGATCTTGGTGTGGAGGCTGGCTATCTTCCTCCACAGCTGTTCCTTGTCCGTGTCCTGTTTGGAGTAGGAGTGCTCGTACACAGAGATGTGTTCCCCCTCCCCGGGGCCCTCCTCCCGGTCTCCCACCCACTCCTCCCTCCGCAGCTCCAGAGGGAAGATCCTAAACGTCTGACCGAGGGCCACATGGAGGGCGTCCACCGTGGCTTCACATTCAGAGAAATGGCCGACAGGGACGACGGATTCACAGCAGAGCACGGTCACAGTGGAGTCCAGTGTATCCAGCTGCTGCAGTGTCTGTGTCTCACCAGACAGGTTCAAGCATGAGGCTGTCAGTATCCCACCACTGTCTCCAGATAGTTCTCTGTTCACCTCACACACTGCAGCCTGGGTCTCTGAGAGCATCAGCTCTCCCAGGACCATTTCACTAGGAGTAGAGGCCTCTGTGTCTGAAACAAGCGGTCTTTCATATAACAGTGTAGTGACCGTAGATTCACTGGCATCCTCAGGGTTAGGGACAGGAGTGACACTCACCACGACTGGTTCCACTCTGACAGTCCTTTTCAGAATCAGAGGTGTATTCTTGCCAGGAGGGGAGGGGGAGCGGATGAGTTCAATGTTGGAGTCGCATATCCTGGTTTTGGGCTTGGTGGTGTTCTTACTGGTGGAAACTGCTTTATCTTCATCCTGAGGGGAAAGAGTGATGGTAAAACACAAACAGAAATCATGCTATCATAATATAGCCATGTATAGTGCTGTAATTTCTTTATTTTTATTTGGGGGATTTGTGTGTATTATTTTGTATTATTAGGTGTACTGCATAGTTGGATCTAGAAATTAAAGTGTTTCGCTGCAAAATATGCTGCACGACCAATACAATTTGATGTTGCACTTTAACAAATTCCAGGGATGGTTCAATTCAAAATCAAGGCAGTCAATTCAGGTAAACTTAAATAACAATTCAAAATGTGAAAAAACAGCATCTATTTTCAATGACTTCTCAATAAACTGAGGAGTAGAAGCTATTTATTTCTAAACTTTTTTTCCATTGTTGAATTTTAAATTAAAATAAATTCCTGAAAATATCCTAACACAATGCTTTGTACACTGCAATGACGATCAGTGTAAAATGCATGATCAAACTAATGTGAAACTCTAATATCAGTCACTATTATTGAAATGTGCATTAAGACTTCTGCTAATTGTGTTGTGTGTCATAGAAGGGTGTCTGTCTACTTACATGGTGTGTGTGAGGGAAGATGGTGGGGAAGGCTGTGTGTTTCAGGTACCGGATCCCCCATCGCAGGTCAAAGCAGTCCTCAGTGAAATGTTCACTACACAGGTACTGGTGTCTGCTGGGGGTCCACTCCTCTCGCTTCATGTTGTCTACCCATATCTGCAGCCTGACCTCATCTTGCAAGGGGAACCTGTGGGAGGAGACAATACGAACGTGTTGTTAAGACAGCTACATTGTTGACATGCCCTAATTCGATTTGTCAGCCCCATCCAAATTCTCAACATTACATACAAAGCATTGCTTCTGTAACCTTACTAGTGTTTCAGCCTAGGCTGAAGCCCAAGAAACACAATAACAACAAATGCAGCACCAGTCATTCATTCAATTGTTATACACAATGTAAAGAAAGGAGGCTTTGTGTTTTTCTATGACAGTTAACTATTTGTTCTGAGGGCACTGCTGGATACACAACGCTAGCCAGCAACCAATATGAGCATGCTAGTTAAGCTAGCTAGGAGTAGGACTGTATCTGCACATATAGAAACGTGATGGGAAAATAATAGATACCGTACGGGTAAAAGCTTATTCTCTTGTTTTCTTTAGAGGGTGTTCCTCCACGATTTTTGCAAAGTTTTACAGCACAGTAACGGGGCATATTTCACCTGAAAACACATTAAACGTCTGTATGCGGAAGTCTTTCTGTCTTCCTCTACTGTATGGCTGCGGCAGAGAAGAGAGTTGCTGCGGCACGTAAGTTGTGGCTCAGTGTCCAAATTACACTGCCCTCTAGCGCTTGGCGGTGGAACTGTATCTTTCCCACCAACCAGAGCCATTCTGCATTTAGATGTTAATTATCTCTCAAACAGTGGAGGCTGCTGAGGGGAGGACGGCTCATAATAATGTCTAGAATGGAGTGAGCCATCCTCCCCTCAGCAGCCTCAACTGCTCTCAAACATCAGTTTATTGTTCTGTAACAAATGCCTAAACAGCATGCTGACTTTGTGTGTCAAAAAATGTAGGTTATCCCTACCATGGCAGACCCAGGATTCAAACCCATGCCATAACAATACAAAACATTGTCTCATAGGCTACTAGGACATAGGATCCAGGACTACAGCACTTCAAGTATCAGGAAGGTAGGTGGTAGGTAGATGTGTGTGTGTGTGTGTGTGTGTGTGTGTGTGTGTGTGTGTGTGTGTGTGTGTGTGTGTGTGTGTGTGTGTGTGTGTGTGTGTGTGTGTGTGTGTGTGTGTGTGTGTGTGTGTGTGTGTGTGTGATACCTTCATGCGTGGGTGTAGTTAATTATTAAGAACAACAAGGAGCTGGACTCTGTTCCCAAGGTGACGGAACCAGGAAATGGCACCTACCAAATAAAGCATTACCTTAACAGTAGTCAGGCAGATAGGGAGGTGAGAGAAAAAAAGTTTGTCTGGCATTGCTGTTGCCCGTCGCCGTGTCAGTGAGAAGTAACCACAGATACAATATCAGGAAGACATCATGAAGGTGGACGACAAGTTTCAAATTCTGAAATTCTTTGCAGCAGTTTTCAACTCTGTTTTCCTGGTAAGAACAAAAAAAGATGGAGAATTCAACCTAACCCTAATCTAAACCAACTAGCATTCATCATCTGAATCTTCTAAAAACGATCCAGAGATGTGGCTTTGCCTCCCTACATTAGGGTTTAATGTACTACATATGAAGTGACATGCAGCTTTCTGAATCCTCTACACAGATTCTGGGGCTCTGTATCTTTGGATGTGCGGTATGGATCTTGTTTGACAAAGACAATTTCATTTCTGTTCTCAGCTCTGGTGAGTTATACTGGACAGAGAATTGCCATTTGTCACATTTCAGAGTTTCTATATTAACTCAAATGTTATGAGAGAGACAAGGGTGTGATTGTTCCTCCGAAAACACACCTGTGTTTTTGTTGTGTGTGTGTGTTTGTGTGAGTGCGTGTGCTTGTATGTGTATGTGTGTGTGTGTGTGTGTGTGTGTGTGTGTGTGTGTGTGTGTGTGTGTGTGTGTGTGTGTGTGTGTGTGTGTGTGTGTGTGTGTGTGTGTGTAGTTGAGGTGAAGACTGTAGCTGGGGGACTGTTCATCATTGGTCTAGTGGTGGTTGGTGTCACTATCCTGGGGTGTATGGGAGCCCAACTGGAGAACAGGTGCTTCCTACTACTGGTGAGTGGTCATGTTACGGTCATAATAAGACACCCACCCACTTTATCACATATAGTATAACCTTTGAAATTTGATGTTTATGGACAAACATATGATTCTGCTGTGAGACTGTGAGAGCTTGTTGGAACAAACAGCTGACCCGCGCATCACTAACACACACACACACACACCACACACACACACGACTCATCTTAAGCTCCTAGTGCTGTGTTTGTGGTGGTCTAACTGATTTTAGTCAACTCTCTGTCTTACCTTTCCTCTCAGTATATGGGCTTCCTGATCTGCATCGTCCTTGGTCAGCTGTTTGTCACCTTCATCATTTTGTTAAATCATGGAAAGGTATGTCCAGGACCAAGTATTAAGCATCTCAGAGAAAATGGACTGTCTTTAACATGTTGTTGCATAGTACTATGACAGACAGCCAGACAGACAGACAGACAGCCAGCCAGCCAGCCAGCCAGCCAGCCAGCCAGCCAGCCAGCCAGCCAGCCAGCCAGCCAGCCAGCCAGCCAGCCAGCCAGCCAGCCAGCCAGCCAGCCAGCCAGCCAGCCAGCCAGCCAGCCAGCCAGCCAGCCAGCCAGCCAGCCAGACAGACAGACAGACAGACAGACAGACAGACCAGACAGACAGACAGACAGACAGACAGACAGACAGACAGACAGACAGACAGACAGACAGACAGACAGACAGACAGACAGACAGACAGACAGACAGACAGACAGACAGACAGACAGACAGACAGACAGACAGACAGACAGACAGACAGACAGACAGACAGACAGACAGACAGACAGACATGTGTTTTGTTCTTACAGATCACATCTAAGATGAAAATAGAAGTGGATAAGATCATCACTGAATATGGAACAAACCCTGACAATCAACGACATTGGAAGCTTCTGGATAATGTACAGCGCTATGTATGTATGACAGCAATTGTGAAATATGGTCCACATCAAAAGTGAAGATGAGGCGAGACCAAACTGACCAATTGTGTGCGTGCGTGTGTGTGAATACGTGTGTGTGTGTAGGGGCACTGCTGTGGTATGCAGAGTCCTAATGACTGGCAGAGAAACATGTTCATTAAGAACAACAGTCTGATAGAGGTGTATCCCTGTTCCTGTTTCAACACCACGGACTGTCCTGCCATCTCAGGATTCAGCACACTGCTGTTTGGAAATGGAAATGAAACACAGATCCATCCACAGGTACAGTCTCTCTCTCTACCTCTCTACCTCTCTCTCTCTACCTCTCTCTCTCTCTTTCTCTTTCTCTTTCTCTCTCTCTCTCTCTCTCTCTCTCTCTCTCTCTCTCCATGCACACACACTCCTCCCATCTGTATTGACATTTTCCAGTGTGTGTGTTTTTTTACAGAGTTGTGTAGACATAATCACCAACTGGCTGAAGGAGAACACTTTGACAATAGTGGGCATGGAAGTGGGCCTGCTAATCGTTCAGGTAACACACAGACACATGAACACACACAAACACACACAGACACACAGAGACACACACACAAAGACAAACACACACACACACACAAAGACACACACACACACACACACACACACACACACACACACACCACACACACACACACACACACACAAAGACACATGCACATACGCACTACTCAGCTGTTCACATTTGTCTTAATCGACAGGTTTTCCAGTTTGTTGTTGTTGTTGTTGATGTTAAACAGGTCCTCCAGTTTATAGTGGCTGTGTATCTATACCAGACTGTTGGTCAGAAAGCCAAGCTGAGAAATGGTAGTCAACTGATTCGCTCTGAGGAACATTGTGAACCAAACCCTGACTTCCTTGATGACCCTGACCAAAACCATGCCTATCCTGAACCAAACCAGGCCTACGCACATACAAACCTTGCCTACCCTGAAGACCAACACCAGGCTGACTTCGGACCAAACCATTCCTACCACCGCTAACCAGGACCAGAGTGTTGCTGTATGACTGAAGACACTTTGGGCGCTAACATTGAATTGCTCAGTGGAGTTTGGTGGGAGGAGCAATAGGAGGATGGGCTCATTGTAATGACTGGAAAGGAATGATTGGAACGGAGTCAAACGTGGTTTCCATATGTTTGATACCATTCCATCAATTCCATTCCAGCCATTACAATGAGCCCGTCCTCCTATAGCTCCTGCCATCAGCCGCCACTGGAATTGCTCAAACTCTAAATGCTCAGTTCAGTGCTTTCAGCCACACAGGCCTTCTACTAAAGAGGGTTTTCTGCTGACAATGAGAACAATCTTAGTTCATTAGTTTCCATTGTTTTTTACTGTTTATGGCTTAATGACCCGATCAGCCCTAACTGATCAGCCGGACCTCACCTTGTGTGAATAGTTGTGTACGGTACTGGTCAGCCTGAACAGTTACTTGGAAATGTAGACATAAAGAAAGGTACCACAATTTTGAAACTGCAAGCCGACTCCACCATTGACTAATACAAACAACTTATGAACCTCTTTACATTTCACAAGACTGTTGTTATGTCTGCAGACGGACAGCGTTAACATTGCTGCCTTGAAATATTTCATTGAGTTTGATAGTGCTATCACTGAGTGATGCCTGACATTGGTGATAAGTGATTGACTGTCTGTAAATTACGCATTAAAATCTTCAAAATGGGATTTCTTGATTCTTCACAATGGCTCCCTCTTCTGGTTATCTTAAGTGACACAGGTGAGTTTTATACATAAAGAGTAGCATTCTGTTTGTGAAATGTGGCGTAAGTGATGTTATGGGTATAGGCCTATGAAATGCTTTGATTAAGTTCCATTATGTGTCTTTCATATTTGATGGAAAACCATATGTATTAAGGCATGAGGGAAGACAGGTCAGATGTTAGGTTCGGACTAGGGAGGGTACAGGTAGAGGAGGACAGGTATAGACCAGGGTCAGATGTAAGGATCAGGGAGGGTTCAGGTAGAGGAAGACAGGTATAGACCAGGGTCAGATGTAAGGATCAGGGAGGGTTCAGGTAGAGGAGGACAGGTATAGACCAGGGTCAGATGTAAGGATCAGGGAGGGTTCAGGTAGAGGAAGACAGGTATAGACCAGGGTCAGATGTAAGGATCAGGGAGGGTACAGGTAGAGGAGGACAGGTGAGGGTAAGGGGAGGGGGTGAGTGTAAGGGGAGGGGGTGAGTGTAAGGGTAAGCTGAAGGGGAGGGGTGAGGGTAAGAAGAAGGGTGAGGGTAAGGGGAGGGGTGAGGGTGAGAAGAAGGGTGAGGGTAAGGGGAGGGGTGAGGGTGAGAAGAAGGGTGAGGGTAAGGGTAGGGGTGAGGGTGAGAAGAAGGGTGAGGGTAAGGGTAGGGGTGAGGGTAAGGGTGAGAAGAAGGGTGAGGGTAAGGGTAGGGGTGAGGGTGAGAAGAAGGGTGAGGGTAAGGGTAGGGGTGAGGGTAAGGGTGAGAAGAAGGGTGAGTGTAAGGGTAGGGGTGAGGGTAAGGGTGAGAAGAAGGGTGAGGGTAAGGGGAGGGGTGAGGGTGAGAAGAAAGGTGAGGGTAAGGGTAGGGGTGAGGGTGAGAAGAAGGGTGAGGGTAAGGGTAGGGGTGAGGGTGAGAAGAAGGGTGAGGGTAAGGGTAGGGGTGAGGGTGAGGGTGAGAAGAAGGGTGAGGGTAAGGGTAGGGGTGAGGGTGAGAAGAAGGGTGAGGGTAAGGGGAGGGGTTGAGGGTGAGAAGAAGGGTGAGGGTAAGGGGAGGGGGGTGAGAAGAAGGGTGAGGGTAAGGGTAGGGGTGAGGGTGAGGGTGAGAAGAAGGGTGAGGGTAAGGGTAGGGGTGAGGGTGAGAAGAAGGGTGAGGGTAAGGGGAGGGTTGAGGGTAAGGAGAAGGGTGAGGGTAAGGGTAGGGGTGAGGGTGAGAAGAAGGGTGAGGGTAAGGGGAGGGTTGAGGGTAAGGAGAAGGGTGAGGGTAAGGGGAGGGGTGAGGGTGAGAAGAAGGGTGAGGGTAAGGGGAGGGTTGAGGGTGAGAAGAAGGGTGAGGGTAAGGGGAGGGGTGAGGGTAAGGGTGAGAAGAAGGGTGAGGGTAAGGGGAGGGTTGAGGGTGAGAAGAAGGGTGAGGGTAAGGGGAGGGGTGAGGGTGAGAAGAAGGGTGAGGGTAAGGGGAGGGTTGAGGGTGAGAAGAAGGGTGAGGGTAAGGGGAGGGGGGTGAGAAGAAGGGTGAGGGTAAGGGTAGGGGTGAGGGTGAGGGTGAGAAGAAGGGTGAGGGTAAGGGGATGAGGGGATGTTTGGGTAAGGGTAGGGGTGAGGGTGAGAAGAAGGGTGAGGGTAAGGGGATGAGGGGATGTTTGGGTAAGGGGAGGGGTGAGGGTGAGAAGAAGGGTGAGGGTAAGGGGATGAGGGGATGTTTGGGTAAGGGGAGGGTTGAGGGTGAGAAGAAGGGTGAGGGTAAGGGGATGAGGGGATGTTTGGGTAAGGGTAGGGGTGAGGGTGAGAAGAAGGGTGAGGGTAAGGGGATGAGGGGATGTTTGGGTAAGGGGAGGGGTGAGGGTGAGAAGAAGGGTGAGGGTAAGGGGATGAGGGGATGTTTGGGTAAGGGGAGGGTTGAGGGTGAGAAGAAGGGTGAGGGTAAGGGGATGAGGGGATGTTTGGGTAAGGGGAGGGTTGAGGGTGAGAAGAAGGGTGAGGGTAAGGGGATGAGGGGATGTTTGGGTAAGGGGAGGGGTGAGGGTGAGAAGAAGGGTGAGGGTAAGGGGATGAGGGGATGTTTGGGTAAGGGGAGGGCTGAGGGTGAGAAGAAGGGTGAGGGTAAGGGGATGAGGGGATGTTTGGGTAAGGGGAGGGTTGAGGGTGAGAAGAAGGGTGAGGGTAAGGGGAGGGGGGTGAGAAGAAGGGTGAGGGTAAGGGGAGGGTTGAGGGTGAGAAGAAGGGTGAGGGTAAGGGTAGGGGTGAGGGTGAGAAGAAGGGTGAGGGTAAGGGGATGAGGGGATGTTTGGGTAAGGGTAGGGGTGAGGGTGAGAAGAAGGGTGAGGGTAAGGGGATGAGGGGATGTTTGGGTAAGGGGAGGGTTGAGGGTGAGAAGAAGGGTGAGGGTAAGGGGATGAGGGGATGTTTGGGTAAGGGGAGGGTTGAGGGTGAGAAGAAGGGTGAGGGTAAGGGTAGGGGTGAGGGTGAGGAGAAGGGTGAGGGTAAGGGGAGGGGTGAGGGTGAGAAGAAGGGTGAGGGTAAGGGGAGGGTGGAGAGGGGAGGGTAAGGGTAGGGGTGAGGGTGAGAAGAAGGGTGAGGGTAAGGGGAGGGTGAGAAGAAGGGTGAGGGTAAGGGTAGGGGTGAGGGTGAGGAGAAGGGTGAGGGTAAGGGTAGGGGTGAGGGTGAGAAGAAGGGTGAGGATAAGGGTAGGGGTGAGGGTGAGAAGAAGGGTGAGGGTAAGGGGATGAGGGGATGTTTGGGTAAGGGGAGGGTTGAGGGTGAGAAGAAGGGTGAGGGTGAGGGGATGAGGGGATGTGGTAGGGTCAGATTTATTTAGGTCAACATGACTGTTTCCCTTTCTGACTCGTGGTGGGTTGTGACTACTGTAGTAGTTATTGACTAACTGACCTGCTCCACCACTCACACCCATTGGTCACTAGTCCATCCATACAGACAGACAGAGAGGGGTATTTGACCCGTGTGTCCTCAAGGTTGGAAGACATGACAGTGTTCAGGAGCAGCGTTCCAGTACAGGTAGGAAACTCTGAAGTTTTGAAAACCTTAATAGACACATGTAGAAAAGAAGAGGAGGAAGGGAAGCGCTGCTGAGGTACACAATTGTAGATTTTGGTAGACAGAAGGTGCTTTTTGGTAAAAGGGGTAAATTGGTCATCAAAAAGAAAGGAGGACCAAGGCACTCTTCACACAATTAATTAAAATGCCTTTATTTGTATAGCATGTTCAATGAAA
>NC_138297.1:63670000-63685000 GCF_965601325.2 Salmo salar
TGTGCACATTAATAGAGGCCTGTTGTAACTGTTCTGGGTGTGTAGCATGACCCCAGGATGTCTGGGAGCTCAGCCAATACTTGACAGAAACTGACTGGTTCCTCTTAAGTTAACGGGAGACAGAGTAAAGGTTATTCCTGCCCACCAATGATTGAGCTATTGTTCTGTCTGGAGCCTGTTTCTGGGCAAAAGATTCATGTTTTGTCTGTGTGTGTGTGACCAGTACGACCATACATCATCTGGGCCGACAGTCAAAGGCGCTTGCTTGCCCAACTTGGGGGAACCGTTGAGCAACTCAAATCAAATCAAAGTTTATTTGTCACGTGAAATGCTTAATTACAGGCTCTAACCAATAGTGCAAAAAAGGTATTAGGTGAACAATAGGTAAGTATAGAAATTAAAACAACAGTAAAAAGACAGTGAAATATAACAGTAGCGAGGCTATATAGAGTAGCGAGGCTACATACAGACACCGGTTAGTCAGGCTGATTGAGGTAGTATGTACATGTAGATATGGTTAAAGTGACTATGCATATATGATGAACAGAGAGTAGCAGTAGCGTAAAAGAGTGGTTGGTGGGTGGCGGGACACAATTCAGATAGCCCGGTTAGCCAATGTGCGGGAGCACTGGTTGGTCGGGCCATTTGAGGTAGTATGTACATGAATGTATAGTTAAAGTGACTATGCATATATGATAAACAGAGAGTAGCAGCAGCGTAAATGAGGGGTTGGGGGAGTGGGCACACAGTGCAAATAGTCCGGGTAGCCATTTGACTACCTGTTCAGGAGTCTTATGGCTTGGGGGTAAACACTGTTGAGAAACCTTTTTGTCCTAGACTTGGCACTCCGCTACCGCTTGCCATGCGATAGTAGAGAGAACAGTCTATTACTGGGGTGGCTGGGGTCTTTGACAATTTTTAGGGTCGTCCTCTGACACCGCCTAGTGTAGAGGTCCTGGATGGCAGGCAGCTTAGCCCCAGTAATGTACTGGGCCGTACGCATTACTCTCTGTAGTGACTTGCAGTCGGAGGCCGAGCAGTTGCCATACCAGGCAGTGATGCAACCAGTCAGGATGGTGCCGCTGTAGAACCTTTTGAGGATTTCAGGACCTATGCCAAATCTTTTTAGTTTCCTGCGGGAGAATAGGCTTTGTCGTGCCCTTCACGACTGTTTTGGTATGTTTGGACCATTCTAGTTTGTTGGTGATGTGGACACCAAGGAACTTGAAGCTCTCAACCTGCTCCACTACAGCCCCGTCGATGAGAATGGGAGCGTGCTCGGCCCTCCTTTTCCTGTAGTGCACAATCATCTCCTTAGTCTTGGTTACGTTGAGGGATAGGTTGTTATTCTGGCACCACCCGGTCAGGTCTCTGACCTCCTCCCTATAAGCTGTCTCGTCGTTGTCGGTGGTCAGGCCTACCACTGTTGCGTCGTCTGCAAACTTAATGATGGTGTTGGAGTCGTGCCTGGCCATGCAGTCGTGGGTGAACAGGGAGTACAGGAGGGGACTGAGCATGCACCCCTGGGGGGCTCCAGTGTTGAGGATCAGCGTGGCAGATGTGTTGCTACCTACCCTCACCACCTGGGGACGGCCCATCAGGAAGTCCAGGATCCAGTTGCAGAGGGAGGTGTTTAGTCCCAGGATCCTTAGCTTAGTGATGAGCTTTGAGGGTACTATGGTGTTGAACGCTGAGCTGTATGAATAGCAATGAATAGCATTCTCACATAGGTGTTCCTTTTATCCAGGTGGGAAAGGGCTGTGTGGAGTGCAATAGAGATTGCATCATCTGTGGGTCTGTTTGGGCGGTATGCAAATTGGAGTGGGTCTAGGGTTCCTGGGATAATGGTGTTGATGTGAGCCATTACCAGCCTTTCAAAGCATTTCATGGCCACGAACGTGAGTTCTACGGGTCTGTAGTCATTTAGGCAGGTTGCCTTCGTGTTCTTGGGCACAGGGACTATGGTGGTCTGCTTGAAACATGTTGGTATTACAGTCTTAATCAGGGACATGTTGAAAATGTCAGTGAAGACACCTGCCAGTTGGTCAGCACATGCCCGGAGCACACGTCCTAGTAATCCATCTGGCCCCACAGGCTTGTGAATGTTGACCTGTTTAAAGGTCTTACTCACGTCGGCTACGGAGAGCGTGATCACACAGTCATCCGGAACTGCTGATGCTCTCATGCATGCCTCAGTGTTGCTTGCCTCGAAGCGAGCATAGAAGTGATTTAGCTGGTCTGGTTGGCTCGTGTCACTGGGCAGCTCGCGGCTGTGCTTCCCTTTGTAGTCTGTAATAGTTTGCAAGCCCTGCCACATAAGATCAGCGTCGGAGCCGGTGTAGTATGATTCAATCTTAGCCTTGTATTGATGCTTTGCCTGTTTGATGGTTTGTCGCAGGGCATAGCAGGATTTCTTATAAGCTTCCGAGTTAGAGTCCCGCACCTTGAAAGCGGCAGCTCTACCCTTTAGCTCAGTGTGAATATTGCCTGTAATCCATGGCTTCTGGTTGGGGTATGTACGTACAGTCACTGTGGGGACAACGTCCTCGGTGCACTTATTGATAAAGCCAGTGACTGATGTGGTGTACTCCCCAATGCCATCGGAAGAATCCCGGAACATGTTCCAGTCTGTGATTGCAAAACAGTCCTGTAGTTTAGCATCTGCTTCATCTGACCACTTTTTTATAGACCGAGTCACTGCTGCTTCCTGCTTTAATTTTTGCTTGTTAGCAGGAATCAGGAGTTGTGGTCGGAAGTATGTCAGGCGTGACTTCCTGACTGTTATCCAGAAACACACACAGTAAGCCAAGACAAATGCTGATTGACAGCTGACTGTGTTATATCAGTTTCACTGACAGTTTCATTAGTGTGTGTAGGGATTTTCCTTTTTGGTTTGTCTCAGCATGAACTCAACAGATTCTTCCAAAACAAAAACGATACTGCTTTCCACGATGCTTCTAAATATGAATACACATGTCCACACATCTCTATTATAATACAAATAAAAGAACAAAATGTTTGGCCCGTATGGCCCTAACAACCTGGTAACTTTAATATTATGCAAACATTTGGTGGCACAGAAAGAAAGGAAACATTACAGAAAGAAAGGAGATATTACTGCACTGTTGGAGCTAGGAACACAAGCATTTCACTACTCACTCACATATCTGCTAAATATGTGTATGTGACAAATACAATTTAGTTTGATTTGATTTGTAAAGGATATCATAAAGGCCCAGTGTAGGCTGCATCTAAATCAATATAAAAATATTTTGCAAATGTATTGAAAGTTAAATACAGAAATCAAATTTACATAAGTATTCACACCCCTGAGTCTATACTTTGTAGAAGCACCTTTGGCAGCGATTACAGATTTGCGTCATCTTGGGTTTGTCTGTATCAGCTTTACACATCTGGATTTGGGGGTTTTCTCCCATTCTTCCTTTTCTCAAGCTCTGTTCTGTTCTCAAGCTCTGTTAAATTAGATGGGGAGCAGTGAAAAACAGCAGTCTTTATGTCCTTCAATCCACAGATTTTCAATGCTTTCAAGTCTGGGCTTTAGGTGGGCCACTCAAGGACTTTCACATTCTTGTTCTGAAGTCATTCCAGCATTGTTTTGGCTGTAAGCTTAGGGTCATTGTCCTGTTGGAACGTAAATCTTTGCCTCAGTCTAAAGTTGTTTGCACTCTAAAGCAGGTCATCATCAAGGATTTGCCTGTATTTGGATCCATTCATTGTTCCCTCTATCCTTGCCAGTCTCCCAGTCCATACAGCTGAATAGCATCCCCATAGCATGATGCTGCCACCAGGCTTCACTGTAGGGATGGTGTTTGACGGGTGATGAGCTGTGCCTGGTTTTCTCAACTTGGTCTCAGAGCATTTCGTATTATTTTGTGTGTATATAAAACCAAAACACTCCATTTACTATGATATGTAACATTTCGTATGGTATCTTAATTTGTGGATGTCCATTATCCATTTTTAATGATATGTTATGAATAACAATTCACACGATATGTTGCGAATTTGTTAAGCGTATCATATGTCACAAATTACAATTTGTTGTTGCTAACAGCTAGGTGGCTAATGCTAACTAGCTCTAGGGGTTAAGGTTAGTGGAAGGGTTAGCTAAAAGGATTAGGGGAAGGGTTAGCTAACTTGATAAGTAGTTGCAACGTAACTAAAAAGTAGTTACAATGTTGCTAATTAGCTAAAAGTTGCTAAAGTGTTCCGTGATGAGATTCAAACACACAACCTTGGGGTTGCTAGACATTTGTGTTATACGTCCACTCATCCACCCCGACCAACCACCCTACTTTTGTTTTTGCCTTAAGTAACCTGTTTTATGTAACCATTATGGAGGAAATTATTGAATTACCTACTATGTTGTTTAATTGAACATACTATGCTGTTTTTACTTGGAGAATTATCCATTGTTATATTTTAGTATAGGCTTGTCTTGTGTGACTTAGTCATGGGTCTGGGCATACAGATAAGAGCCTTTTGGTTTCGACTGTAGTATGTGACATCCTGTTTTAACAATCTACAGGAACTTAGATGTGTGGAAACTGTAAGGGAAATATTATGTATTTACCTGCTTTGTTGAATATTGATCGTTGAATTATATGCTTAACCTCTCTGGGCTAGGCGGGACGTAATCGTCCCACCTACGCAACAGGCAGTGTAATCCCGTGGCGCGATTTTCAAATACCTTAGAAATGCTATTACTTCAATTTCTCAAACATATGACTATTTTACACCATTTTAAAGACAAGACTCTCGTTAATCTAACCACACTGTCCGATTTCAAAAAGGCTTTACAACGAAAGCAAAACATTAGATTATGTCAGCAGAGTACCCAGCCAGAAATAATCAGACACCCATTTTTCAAGCTAGCATATAATGTCACAAAAACCCAGAAGACAGCTAAATGCAGCACTAACCTTTGATGATCTTCATCAGATGACACACCTAGGACATTATGTTATACAATACATGCATGTTTTGTTCAATCAAGTTCATATTTATATAAAAAAACAGCTTTTTACATTAGCATGTGACGTTCAGAACTAGCATACCCCCCGCAAACCTCCGGTGAATTTACTAAATTAGTCACGATAAACGTTCACAAAAAACATAACAATTATTTTAAGAATTATAGATACAGAACTCCTTTGTGCAATCGAGGTGTCCGATTTTAAAATAGCTTTTCGGTGAAAGCACATTTTGCAATATTCTCAGTAGATAGCCCAGCCATCACGGCTAGCTATTTAGACACCCACCAAGTTTAGCCCTGACCAAAGTCAGATTTACTATTACAAAAGTTTGATTACCTTTGATGTTCTTCGTCAGAATGCACTCCCAGGACTGCTACTTCAATAACAAATGTTGGTTTGGTCCAAAATAATCCATCGTTATATCCAAATAGCGGCGTTTTGTTCGTGCGTTCAAGACACTATCCGAAGTGTAAATAAGGGTCACGAGCATGGCGCAATTCGTGACAAAAAAATTCTAAATATTCCATTACCGTACTTCGAAGCATGTCAACCGCTGTTTAAAATCCATTTTTATGCCATTTTTCTCGTAAAAAAGCGATAATATTCCGACCGGGAATCTGCGTTTAGGTAAACAGAGGAAAGAAAACAAAGCATTCGGTCGACGCGGGCACGCGCCTGAGTCTCACAGTACTGTAACCAGCCACTACCCAAACGCGCTACTTTTTTTCAACCAGAGCCTGCAAAGCCACGATTCAGCTTTTTGCCGCCTTCTGAGAGCCTATGGGAGCCGTAGGAAGTGTCACATTATAGCAGAGATCCTCAGTCTTCAATAAACAGAGGCAAGAAGAACGACACCTTGTCAGACAGGCCACTTCCTGCATGAAATCTTCTCAGGTTTTTGCCTGCCATATGAGTTCTGTTCTACTCACAGACACCATTCAAACAGTTTTAGAAACTTTAGGGTGTTTTCTATCCAAAGCCAATAATTATATGCATATTCTAGTTACTGGGCAGGAGTAGTAACCAGATTAAATCGGGTACGTTTTTTATCCAGCCGTGTCAATACTGCCCCCTAGCCCTAACAGGTTAACAATAGTAAGAGATTTTCATAACTACAAATGCTGTGCTTCTGTAAAGGGATGGTTCCCCTCTAGCTCCCTGCAGCTGGTCTGTGGATATAGTCAAGGACATAGTGTGAGCCGAGATAGAGAGAGCCTGAGAAATAGAACAAACCCCTATTTGTTTCTAATGATCTTTGCTTCTGAGAAACTAACCCAAGGTACGGGGAAACAACACCGGTGAACATAACCACAAGATGAACCCAAGGTAGCTTATGATGCCCCGATCTGCATGGGAGGGGTGGAACCAGCCATGACTAAGCATTTTTAGGTCTGCTATATAGGACCTCTGTTTTTTCTGTATCGTTGAGCTCTCGGCCTTACACTCAAGAGTGTGGGGTCGACCAGCTTCATTATTGCAATTCTTATTAAATAAAGATGATCGTTTGAAGAAATGACAAAGTCTCTCTCACTTGGTTAGAATGTCCTGCTAAACATTCAGGTAAAACACAGACACACACACACTGCCACATGAACACAGACACACACATATTATTCAGTTGTTCACATTTGTCTTGATCGACAGGTTTTCCAGTTTGTTGTTGTTGTTGATGTTAAACTTGTCCTCCACTTTATATTGGCTGAGTATCTGTACCAGACTGTTGGTCAGAAAGCCAAGCTGAGAAATGGTAGTCAACTGATTCGCTCTGAGGACCATTGTGAACCAAACCCTGACTTCCTTGATGACCCTGACTACCCTGACCAAAACCATGCTTATCCTGAACCAAACCAGGCCTATGCACATACAAACCTTGCCTACCCTGAAGAAATCCTTGCCTACTCTGATGACCAACACCAGGCTAACTTCGGACCAAACCATTCCTACCACCACTAACCAGGACCAGAGTGTTGCTGTATGACTGAAGACACTTTGGGCGCTAACATTGAATTGCTCAGTGGAGTTTGGTGGGAGGAGCAATAGGAGGATGGGCTCATTGTTATGGCTGGAATGGAATATTTGGAACGGAGTCAAACGTGGTTTCCATATGTTTGATACCATTCCATGAATTCCATTCCAGCCATTACAATGAGCCCGTCCTCCTGTAGCTCCTCCCACCAGCCGCCACTGGAATTGCTCTAACTCTAAATGCTCAGTTCAGTGCTTTCAGAGGAAGACAGGTATAGACCAGGGTCAGATGTAAGGATCAGGGAGGTGTCATGATATGGCCCACTTTGGGTATAGTTAGTACCATCCCCCTCTCTCTCCCTCTCTCTCCCTCCTACACCCAGGTTCTGTTATCTCAGGTCGTAAATTCCTGGAGGAGACTCTCCTCCTGGACATGCAGAAAGAGACACATTTACAGAGAACAAAGGAACTTCTTCTACATCACAGAACTTGAGAACTGAACAATATCCATGTTTTGGAGAATGTGTAAACGGTCGGTGGAGTAGCCAGTTACGACCCGGTCCGTTTTGTTTCATGTTTGTGACCTTATGAAAGACAATACAGCCACATTACCATAAGTTTGTTTTACAGGAGCCTCCGTTATGAGGTTTACGTCTAATTATTGTATAAAACGAATGAGTAAAGATGAAACTATTTGTGAAATTATATAAGGTGATGTTGAACCATTAATGTGAGAGAATTGTATATCCTTCAAAGTCATTGGCCCGCCCCCGTGAGCACAGACATGATCTGGCTCATGGGACAGCCCTTTTCTACTGTTACGAATAAAACCCCCACCTGAAGAATCCCAGTTCAGACCATGCATACCTCGGTCAGCTGAGGGAGCGAAGGTTGAGCAGAGACCACAGAAACCTCAGTATAAGCTAAGGTTGTAATGGTTGTTGAAACTCTGAGACTATTGATCCCGACAGAATAAGAGCAAATCTTCGATACTAATTACTAGTCTGCAGCTAGTGTCACATCCTGACCAGTAAAAGGGGTTATTTGTTATTGTAGTTTGGTCAGGACGTGGCAGGGGTGTGTTTGTTTTGTGTTGTTGGGTATTTTGGATAGTGTTCTATGTTTTGTATTTCTATGTTCTATTTCTATGTCTAGTTTATTGTTTTGACTTTCAATTGGAGGCAGCTGTTCCTCGTTGACTCTAATTGAAGGTCCTATTTAGTAGGGGTGTTTTTTCTATGGGTTTTGTGGGTAGTTGTTTCTTGTTTAGCTGTGTACCTGACAAGACTGTTTTCGTCGTTCTTTTTGTTCAGTGTTCATTTATTTAAAAAAAGAAGATAATGAGCATTCACGTACCCGCTGCATTTTGGTCCAATCACTACGACGGCCGTGACAGAACTGCCCACCACAAACGGACCAAGCAGCGAAGGAAGGAGCAGCACCTGGAGAGCAGCTATCTGGAATCGTGGACATGGGAGCAAATTCTGGACGGGGCTGGACCATGGAACCAGGTTGGGGAATACGCTCGCCCTAAGGAGGAGCTGGAGGCAGCCAAGGTGGAGCGGCGCCGTTATGAGGCCTTATACGCGCCGATTGGACAGTATGAGAGGCCGCCCCAAAACATTTTTTTGGGGGGGGCACACGGGGAGTGTGGCTAGATCAGGCAAGAGCCCTAAGCCAACTCCCCGTGCTTATTATGGGGAGTGTTTGGCAGTGAGAGCGCCGGTCTATGCGGAAGTGCGCAAAATCTTGCCCATGCGCACGCACAGTCCGGTGTGTGCGATCCCAGCCTCCCGTAAGTGCCGTGCTAGAGTGGGCATCCAGCCTGGGAGAAGTGCGCCGGCACAATACATCTGGCCACCAGCGCGTCTCCTGGGCCCAGTCTACCCTGCGCCTGCTCTACGCACGGCAGCCATCAGGCCTCTGCACAGTCCAGTTCGCCCTGTGCCAGCACTCCACCCGTGCAGGGCTACTGTGACTACCCAGCCAGGACGGGTGGTGCAGGCTGTGCGCTCCAGACCTCCAGTGCTGGTTCATGGCCCGGTGTATCCAGTTCCTGCTCCTCGTACTGGCCTCAAGGTGCATGTCTCTAGTCTGGCATCTCTAAAGCCAGCACCACGCACCAGGCCTCCAGTGCGTCAGCCCAGTCCAGTACGTCCTGTTCCCGCTCCTTGCACTAGCCTTGGGGTGCGTGTCCCCAGCCTGGTACCTCCAGTACCAGCCCCACGCACCAGGCCTCCAGTGTGTCAGCCCAGTCCAGTACGTCCTGTTCCTGCTCCTCGCACTAGCCCTGTGGTGCGTGTAAATAGTCTGGCGTCTCCAAAGCCAGCCCCATGTATCAGGCTTTCAGTGCGCAGTCCCCGTCCAGAGCTTCCGACGACAGTACCCCGTCCAGAGCTTCCAAAGACAGTACCCCGTCCAGAGCTTCCGGCGACAGTACCCCGTCCAGAGCTTCCGGCGACAGTTCCCCGTCCAGAGCTTCCGGCGACAGTTCCCCGTCCAGAGCTTCCGGCGACAGTTCCCCGTCCAGAGCTTCCGGCGACAGTTCCCCGTCCAGAGCTTCCGGCGACAGTTCCCCGTCCAGAGCTTCCGGCGACAGTTCCCCGTCCAGAGCTTCCGGCGACAGTGCCCCGTCCAGAGCTTCCGGCAACAGTGCCCCGTCTAGCGATGGCCCACAGTTCGGAGCCTGCAGAGACGGCCCACAGTCCAGAGCCAGCAGAGACGGCCCACAGTCCGGAGCCAGCAGAGACGGCCCACAGTCCGGAGCCAGCAGAGATGGCCCACAGTCCGGAGCCGACAGAGACGGCCCACAGTCCGGAACCGACAGAGACGGCCCACAGTCCGGAACCGACAGAGACGGCCCACAGTCCGGAACCGACAGAGACGGCCTACAGTCCAGAACCGACAGAGTCACCCTACAGTCCGGAACCGGCGCAGCCAGAGTCGCCCTCCAGTCCGGAGCTCCCAGAGTCGCCCTCCAGTCCGGAGCTCCCAGAGTCGCCCTCCAGTCCGGAGCTCCCAGAGTCGCCCTCCAGTCCGAAGTCTCCAGCAACGCGCATCAGTCCGAGGTCTCCAGCGACGCGCATCAGCCCGAGGTCTTCAACGATGCGCCTTAGTCCAGAGACTTCGGGAGGGGTAAAATATAATAAATAGTTAGCGGGGGTGGACAGGTTAGGTTGGGGAGTAAGGCCAGAGCCTGAGCCACCTCCATAGTAGGAGGTTGGGGAGGGGGTGTAGCACAAGAACCATCGGTGACGGTGGCCACCCTCCGGGATTATTTTTGTTTTGGGTTTATTTTTGTGTTTTTGTTTAAGGTGCATCCGGGGACTGCACCTTGGGGGGGGGGGGGGGGGTACTGTCACGTCCTGACTAGTATAAGGGGTTATTTGTTATTGTAGTTTGGTCAGGACGTGTCAGGGGTGTGTTTGTTTTGTGTTGTCTGGGTTTTTGGGTAGTGTTCTATGTTTTGTATTTCTATGTTCTATTTTCTATTTTTTCTATTTCTATGTCTAGTTTATTGTTTTGACCTTCAATTGGAGGCAGCTGTTCCTCGTTGCCTCTAATTGAAGGTCCTATTTAGTTGGGGTGTTTTTTCTATGGGTTTTGTGGGTAGTTGTTTCTTGTTTAGCTGTGTGCCTGACAAGACTGTTTTCGTCGTTCTTTTTGTTCAGTGTTCATTTATTTTAAATAAAGAAGATAATGAGCATTCACGTACCCGCTGCATTTTGGTCCAATCACTACGACGGCCGTGACAGCTAGAAATTATGTCGACCTGGAATGTGAAGACCAACAACCGCCGAAACATCTATTCTATAAGAACATTTTTGAAGGGTACTCTCAAGTATCCAGAGAGACTTCATGGAAGCAGAGAGACGATCAGATGAACTTTCCAACAGAAAGACGGACGATTCCAACAGAGATCACGATGACACACTGAGCGTAAATATACACTGCTCAAAAAAAATAAAGGGAACACTTAAACAACACAATATAACTCCAAGTCAATCACACTTCTGTGAAATCAAACTGTCCACTTAGGAAGCAACACTGATTAACAATAAATTTCACATGCTGTTGTGCAAATGGAATAGACAACAGGTGGAAATTATAGGCAATTAGCAAGACACCCCAATAAAGGAGTGGTTCTGCAGTGGTGACCACAGACCACTTCTCAGTTCCTATGCTTCCTGGCTGATGTTTTGGTCACTTTTGAATGCTGGCGGTGCTTTCACTCTAGTGGTAGCATGAGACGGAGTCTACAACCCACACAAGTGGCTCAGGTAGTGCAGCTCATCCAGGATGGCACATCAATGCGAGCTGTGGCAAGAAGGTTTGCTGTGTCTGCCAGCGTAGTGTCCAGAGCATGGAGGCGCTACCAGGAGACAGGTCAGTACATCAGGAGACGTGGAGGAGGCCGTAGGAGGGCAACAACCCAGCAGCAGGACCGCTACCTCCGCCTTTGTGCAAGGAGGAGCAGGAGGAGCACTGCCAGAGCCCTGCAAAATGATCTCCAGCAGGCCACAAATGTGCATGTGTCTGCTCAAACAGTCAGAAACAGACTCCATGAGGGTGGTATGAGGGCCCGACGTCCCCAGGTGGGGGTTGTGCTTACAGCCCTACACCGTGAAGGACGTTTGGCATTTGCCAGAGAAATCCAAGATTGTCAAATTCGCCACTGGCGCCCTGTGCTCTTCACAGATGAAAGCAGGTTCACACTGAGCACGTGACAGATGTGACAGAGTCTGGAGACGCCGTGGAGAACGTTCTGCTGCCTGCAACATCCTCCAGCATGACCGTTTTGGTGGTGGGTCAGTCATGGTGTGGGGTGGCATTTCTTTGGGGGGCCGCACAGCCCTCCATGTGCTCGCCAGAGGTAGCCTGACTGCCATTAGGTTCCGAGATGAGATCCTCAGACCCCTTGTGATACCATATGCTGGTGCGGTTGGCCCTGGGTTCCTCCTAATGCAAGACAATGCTAGACCTCATGTGGCTGGAGTGTGTCAGCAGTTCCTGCAAGAGGAAGGCATTGATGCTATGGACTGGCCCGCCCGTTCCCCAGACCTGAATCCAATTGAGCACATCTGGGACATCATGTCTCGCTCCATCCACCAACGCCACGTTGCACCACAGACTGTCCAGGAGTTGACGGATGCTTTAGTCCAGGTCTGGGAGGAGATCCCTCAGGAGACCATCCGCCACCTCATCAGGAGCATGCCCAGGCATTGTAGGGAGGTCATACAGGCACGTGGAGGCCACACACACTACTGAGCCTCATTTTGACTTGTTTTAAGGACATTACATCAAAGTTGGATCAGACTGTAGTGTGGTTTTCCACTTTAATTTTGAGTGTGACTCCAAATCCAGACCTCCATGGGTTGATAAATTGGATTTCCATAGATTATTTTTGTGTGATTTTGTTGTCAGCACATTCAACTATGTAAAGAAAAAAGTATTTAATAAGATTATTTCATTCATTCAGATCTAGGATGTGTTATTTTAGTGTTCCCTTTATTTTTTTGAGCAGTATATATTGATTGCAATTATTCCCGAATGAGTGAGCATTCATGTGCAAAGGCTTAGCATTTATATCAGTATAATTATCAACTGTGTAGTGACTTGTCTTTCACGCCCTCCTCAGTCCACACCCACTTCCCTTTGTCCACCAAGCCGTCATATCGGCTTAGCCCACTAGGGAACCTCCCCTATCATTTCCTTGTAACCATATCTACTGTTTGTTTGTTCATGAATTTCTGTGATTATTTAGTTACTTAGTAAATAAATGATTAAGACAATTGATGTATGGATGATTCATAGTAAAGGCTGGGTTCGTGCAGATAACCAACGATTCACGACGTTCAGAATGAGACTACCGTAAAGGTAAAGAATAATTCATTAATTTGAAGACTAATTAATCAGATATTAAAATATCTGAAGAGTTATAATAGGAAAATTATAACTTTGTAATCTGAAGTTTTTCCTTGGTGCCCCGACTTCCTAGTTAATTACATTTAAATGATTAGTTTAATCAGGTAATAATAATTACAAAGAATTGATTTGATAAAATAACAGTCTTCAATTCTATGATGCCATAGACACAACAGAGGATACCGGAAGAGGAAGACAGGTATAGACCAGGGTCAGATGTAAGGATCAGGGAGGGTTCAGGTAGAAGAAGACAGGTATAGAACAGGGTCAGATGTAAGGATCAGGGAGGGTTCAGGTAGAGGAAGACAGGTATAGAACAGGGTCAGATGTAAGGATCAGGGAGGGTACAGGTAGAGGAGGACAGGTATAGAACAGGGTCAGATGTAAGGATCAGGGAGGGTACAGGTAGAGGAAGACAGGTATAGACCAGGGTCAGATGTAAGGATCAGGGAGGGTTCAGGTAAAGGAGGACAGGTATAGAACAGGGTCAGATGTAAGGATCAGGGAGGATACAGGTAGAGGAGGACAGGTATAGAACAGGGTCAGATATAAGGATCAGGGAGGGTTCAGGTAGAGGAGGACAGGTATAGACCAGGGTCAGATGTAAGGATCAGGGAGGGTACAGGTAGAGGAAGACAGGTATAGAACAGGGTCAGATGTAAGGATCAGGGAGGATACAGGAAAACAGGTATAGACCAGGGTCAGATGTAAGGATCAGGGAGGGTTCAGGTAGAGGAAGACAGGTATAGAACAGGGTCAGATGTAAGGATCAGGGAGGGTACAGGTAGAGGAGGACAGGTATAGAACAGGGACAGATGTAAGGATCAGGGTGGGTACAGGTAGAGGAAGACAGGTATAGAACAGGGTCAGATGTAAGGATCAGGGAGGGTACAGGTAGAGGAGGACAGGTATAGACCAGGGTCAGATGTAAGGATCAGGGAGGGTACAGGTAGAGGAAGACAGGTATAGAACAGGGTCAGATGTAAGGATCAGGGAGGGTTCAGGTAGAGGAAGACAGGTATAGACCAGGGTCAGATGTAAGGATCAGGGAGGGTACAGGTAGAGGAGGACAGGTATAGAACAGGGACAGATGTAAGGATCAGGGTGGGTACAGGTAGAGGAAGACAGGTATAGAACAGGGACAGATGTAAGGATCAGGGAGGATACAGGTAGAAGAAGACAGGTATAGAACAGGGTCAGATGTAAGGATCAGGGAGGATACAGGAAGAGGAGGACAGGTAAAGATATGTGATACTGGATAGAGTTAATATACTGGATTATATGTTTGATGTGGGGGGGTGAGGGTAAGAAGACGGGTGAGGGTAAGGGGGGGTAAGGGGAGGGGTGAGATTGAGGGTAAGGGGAGGGATGAGGGTAAGAAGAAGGGTGAAGTTAAGGGGAGGTTTGAGGGTGAGAATAAGGGTGAGGGTAAGGGGAGGGGTGAGTGTAAGGGGAGCGGTGAGGGTAAGAAGAAGGGTGAGGGTAAGGGGAGGGGTGAGGGTGAGAAGAAGGGTGAGGGTAAGGGGAGGGGTGAGGGTGAGAAGAAGGGTGAGGGTAAGGGTAGGGGTGAGGGTGAGAAGAAGGGTGAGGGTAAGGGGAGGGTGAGAAGAAGGGTGAGGGTAAGGGTAGGGGTGAGGGTGAGAAGAAGGGTGAGGGTAAGGGGATGAGGGGATGTTTGGGTAAGGGTAGGGCTGAGGGTGAGAAGAAGGGTGAGGGTAAGGGGATGAGGGGATGTTTGGGTAAGGGTAGGGGTGAGGGTGAGAAGAAGGGTGAGGGTAAGGGGATGAGGGGATGTTTGGGTAAGGGTAGGGGTGAGGGTGAGAAGAAGGGTGAGGGTAAGGGGATGAGGGGATGTTTGGGTAAGGGGAGGGGTGAGGGTGAGAAGAAGGGTGAGGGTAAGGGGATGAGGGGATGTTTGGGTAAGGGGAGGGTTGAGGGTGAGAAGAAGGGTGAGGGTAAGGGGATGAGGGGATGTTTGGGTAAGGGGAGGGGTGAGGGTGAGAAGAAGGGTGAGGGTAAGGGGATGAGGGGATGTTTGGGTAAGGGTAGGGGTGAGAAGAAGGGTGAGGGTAAGGGGATGAGGGGATGTGGTAGGGTCAGATTTATTTAGGTC